>NC_133706.1:1157500-1337500 GCF_048934315.1 Petromyzon marinus
GACGGTAGTGGTGAAGGTGGTGGTGAAGGTGGCGACGGTGGTGGCGTGGTGGTGGCGATGGTGGTGGCGACGGTGGTGGCTAAGGTGACGATGGTGTTGCCGGTGGTATTGACGGTGGTGGTGGAGGTGGCGACGGTGGTGGCGTGGTGGTAGTGGCGGTAGCGGCGGTGGTGGCGACGGTGGTGGCGACGGTGGTGGTGACGGTGGTGGTGAAGGTGGCGATGGTGGTGGCGGTGGTGGTGAAGGTGGCGATGGTGTTGCCAGTGGTGGTGAAGGTGGCGATGGTGGTGCCAGTGGTGGTGAAGGTGGCGATGGTGGTGCCGGTGGTGTTGACGGTGGTGGTGAAGGTGGCGACGTTGGTGGCGTGGTGGCGGTGGTTACCCATGCACATGGTGCTGTCGTCCGTCCCCTTGAAGCCGTTGTGGCAGTGGCAGCGGTAGCTCCCCCGGGTGTCCACGCACTCGCCGTGGCTGCACACGTTGGGGATCTCGCTGCACTCGTTGCGATCTGCCCCACACACAGACAAAGGACAAAGATCCACCACCCCCCGCCGCGTGGCCTTCAACAGACCGTTGGAGCAAGTGTCGTTAGCGAGTAGCACCGGCGGAGGCCGGCACGAGACACGAGTGGGCGACCGGCACCACGCCCGACCAGTTACTCATTTGAGGCTGAGTTGACCTAGCAGACGCCCAGGACTGGTTCAGATATCGGCCGTGAGTGGAAACTTGTAAACCTGGGCCGCTGGGGTTGTAGTGTGGTGTGCTAACCGCTGTGCCCACCCTTCCACGCCACACACACACAAACAACGGCACAGGCTCAACATCGTCAGTGTAAGGAAACAAATCCTCAACACCACGATAGCCCATTTGGGAAAGTCGTGGTGACTTGACTGGTGGCTTTATTGCGTTAAAACTTTTGAATTTCGTATTGGAACGTTTCCCTTGCCCCCGTGGGCGTATGGAAGCGGTTTTCCGCAATGGATCTTTAATAACGAGGGGGACCCTGGGGGCGACCCAAGCTGGGGACGACGACATTCACTGCCCATTCCTGTTTCTAAATTGACCCCATGGAGCCACGGTGGCTAGGAGATGTTACAGTGAGGGAAAAAAGTATTTGATCACCTGATGATTTTGTACGTTTGCCCACTGACAAAAAAATTATCAGTCTATAATTTTAATGGTAGGTGCATTTTAACAGTGAGAGACAGAATAACAACAACAAAATCCAGAAAGACGCATGTCAAAAATGTTATAAATGGATTTGCATTTTAATAAAGGAAATAAGTATTTGACCCCCTCTCAATCAGAAAGATTTCTGGCTCCCAGGTGTCTCTTATACAGGTAACAAGCTGAGATTAGGAGCACTTCCTTTAAGAGTGTGCTCCTAATCTCAGCTCGTTACCTGTATAAAAGGAGCACTTCCTTTAAGAGTGTGCTCCTAATCTCAGCTCGTTACCTGTATAAAAGACACTTGTCCACAGAAGCAATAAATCAGATTCCAAACTCTCCACCATGGCCAAGACCAAAGAGCTCTCCAAGGATGTCAGGGACAAGATTGTAGACCTACACAAGGCTGGAATGGGCTACAAGACCATTGCCAAGCAGCTTGGTGAGAAGGTGACAACAGTTGGTGCGATTATTCGCAAATGGAAGAAACACAAAAGAACTGTCAATCTCCCTCGGTCTGGGGCTCCATGCAAGATCTCACCTCGTGGAGTTGCAATGATCATGAGAACGGTGAGGAATCAGCCCAGAACTACATGGGAGGATCTTGTCAATGATCTCAAGGCAGCTGGGACCAGCTGCCTTGAGATCATAGTCACCAAGAAAACAATTGGTAACACACTACGCCGTGAAGGACTGAAATCCTGCAGCGCCCGCAAGGTCCCCCTGCTCAAGAAAGCACATACATGCCCGTCTGAAGTTTGCCAATGAACATCTGAATGATTTAGAGGACAACTGGGTGAAAGTGTTGTGGTCAGATGAGACCAAAATGGAGCTCTTTGGCATCAACTCAACTCGCCGTGTTTGGAGGAGGAGGAATGCTGCCTATGACCCCAAGAACACCATCCCCACCGTCAAACATGGAGGTGGAAACATTATGCTATGGGGGTGATTTTCTGCTAAGGGGAAAGGACAACTTCACCGCATCAAAGGGACGATGGACGGGGCCATGTACCGTCAAATCTTGGGTGAGAACCTCCTTCCCTCAGCCAGGGCATTGAAAATGGGTCGTGGATGGGTATTCCAGCATGACAATAACCCAAAACACACGGCCAAGGCAACAAAGGAGTGGCTCAAGAAGAAGCACATTAAGGTCCTGGAGTGGTCTCGCCAGTCTCCAGACCTTAATCCCATAGAAAATCTGTGGAGGGAGCTGAAGGTTCGAGTTGCCAAACGTCAGCCTCGAAACCTTAATGACTTGGAGATCTGCAAAGAGGAGTGGGACAAAATCCCTCCTGAGATGTGTGCAAACCTGGTGGCCAACTACAAGAAACGTCTGACCTCTGTGATTGCCAACAAGGGTTTTGCCACCAAGTACTAAGTCATGTTTTGCAGAGGGGTCAAATACTTATTTCCCTCATTAAAATGCAAATCAATTTATAACATTTTTGACATGCGTTTTTCTGGATTTTTTTGTTGTTATTGTCTCTCACTGTTCAAATAAACCTATCATTAAAATTATAGACTAATCATTTTTTTTGTCATTGGGCAAACGTACAAAATCAGCAGGGGATCAAATACTTTTTTCCCTCACTGTAACTACCTCACCTGGTATACAGGAGGTCGTGGGTTCGATCCCGACCCTGACGCCTGCTGCATATTTGGAGTTTGCGGTTTCTCTCTCTCTCCGTGGTCTCGTGGATTTTTCTCCGAGTCCTCTGGTTCTTCCCCCCAGAATTAGAATCAACAACACGCGTTTGGAGTATTTGGCTGATATAAATTTCCACGCGATAAGCTACTTCGTTGAGCTATCATTTGTGATAGCCAGGTCGCTTTTGAAGAAGAGCCAAATAGCTCAGTGGGCCTTACCTGGTAAAAATAAAGAAAATGTGTTTAAAGTTTACATCACAGCTGGTTCCAGTGTCGGCCCGGATAAAAGTGTGTGGCTCCGACTCTTTACACGCTCACACGGCAAGAAGCCCATCATACGCCAAGGCATCGTTTCGGCACCTTGATGCCGAGCACCGAGCCCACCTCGTCGGCCCGCCAAGGGCCCCCGTGGGAAAGCGCGTCGGGGTGCGCGAACCCAGAGCGTGAACCGCGTCCGGGCTCGCTGCGACGTGGCACTGCCCTCCCCGAGCCGCCCGGCTCTCCCCACCTCGTCGCCCGCTCGTGCCACGGCCGCGGGTCACCGAGGGCACGGGGGCCGGGAAGTCCTTGGCGCGAGCCGTGAGCGCAGCGCGGTGCCCGTGAGCGGAGCGCCGGCTCTCCCTTCCTCACCGATGCAGGCGCCCGCGGGGGAGAGCTTGTACCCGGCGCCGCACTCGCAGCGGTAGCCGCCCGGGATGTTGATGCAGTCCGCGTTGCGCTGGCACAGCGTGTCGCCGTTCACGCACTCGTCGATGTCTGCGATGGGGAGGGCGGGGGGGGCGGGCGCGATGTGGCCAAGTAAAGCGGCGGCATCGGCGCGGATTGAAATTAAGCGACGTTTTCACGCGTCAGGGAAACGTGCATTAAAGCATTAAAGCAGCGCTGTAAAGTCTTGCTGCTGTCGCTGCTTTATTTGTCGCCAGCAATCTGACTCCTCGTTCGGGGGGCTCCTCCGTCGGGCCGGGCGCCTGGGGCAGCCCCCCGCCCGCCCCGCCGGCCCTTGCCATGCTGACGAGGCCACCGGCAACGCATTAACGCCACAGACGTTTCGACTGCACTTGGTGTGTGCGTTCACTGCCCCACAAAGTGGTACTCCTCTTATCGACCCCTGAGGGATGGCGAGCCTAGTCTACCGCCAATCGGGCTTTGAAGTCGCAAATTGCGAAGCCCGCTCGCTCTGCCGCAGAGCCTTACCTGGTCGGAATTTATTTCCAGGCGCCAGGAAGTCAACATCCATGCGGCCTGCTTGGTATTTACACCAGGGGACCCCAACCCCCGGGCCGCGGACCGGTACCGGTCCGTGGGCTGTTAGGAACCGGGCCGCACAGCAGGAGGTGAGCAGGGGGGAGGGAGCGAAGCTTCATCATCATCTGTATTGATAGATGAAGCTTCAGCATCTGAATTGATAGATGAAGCTTCATCATCTGTATTGATAGATGAAGCTTCATCATCTGTATTTAAAGCCGCTCCCCATCGCTCGCATTACCGTCTGAGCTCCGCCTCCTGTCAGATCAGTGGCGGCATTAGATTCTCATATGAGCGCGAACCCTACTGTAAACTGCACATGCGAGGGATCTAGGTTGTGCGCTCCTTATGAGAAGAAGTCAGAATCCGACACTTATTTTAGTCCGCGCGTGGCCCGCCCCATTATTTTATTATTTACCACTTCCGTCCGCGCCTTTTTCCCACACTGCGCCCTTGTCTCAGTCACAGTGTTGGTAATCCCACAAGCTAACCCCTAGTAGCCACAATAAGTAAGCCCACAAGCTCTAACCCCTAGTAGCCACAATGAGTAAGCCCACAAGCTCTAACCCCTAGTAGCCACAAAGAGTAAAAAACAAACGTCGCTGGAGAGCTTCTTTGAAAAGGGGGAAAGACCCAAAGATTAACCCCCCCTCCCCCCCCCGGTCCGTGAAAAAATTGTCTTCCACGAAACCGGTCCCTGGTGCCAAATAGGTTGGGGAGCACTGGTTTACATGACGTGCGGTCCCTGGTGCCAGATAGGTTGGGGAGCGCTGGTTTACATGACGTGCGGTCCCTGGTGCCAGATAGGTTGGGGAGCGCTGGTTTACATGACGTGCGGTCCCTGGTGCCAGATAGGTTGGGGAGCGCTGGTTTACATGACGTGCGGTCCCGGGTGCCGAGCGGGTGAATGCGTAGCGCGACGATGGCGGCGATGACGCGTGGCGAGCGTGGGTCAGGGCAGGCGACCGACCTTCGCAGATGAGCAGCTGATCGCTGTAGCTGAAGCCCATGGGGCACTCGCAACGGAAGCTGCCCAGCTGATTGATGCACACGCCGTTGGCACACACCCCGGGGATCTCCCGGCATTCGTCGATGTCTGCAGGTCACCGGCACGCACTCGTGATCATCGTCATCATCGTCGTTATCATCGTTGTCATCATCATTATTTTTATCATCGTTGTCATCTTTATCATCGTCATTATCGTCATCGTCATCATCATCATCGTCATCATTTTTATCATCATTATCTTTATGATCGTCATATTCATCGTTATCATCGTCATCATCATCATCGTTATAACCATAAAAGCAAGCGACACCTCCAAGCAAGCAGGCCATAACGATAATGGATAGAAGCATGCAGGTACATGAGAAGAAGCACAGCTGTCGATCACCCACAAGTGGTGGTGGTGGTGGTAGTGGTGGGGTCACAATGGCAGCTAAGCCAGACTAGATGCCCTTTGGCGCGGAGTAATTTGTTGTCTGTTAACAAATTTGGGTGAAGGGGAAATTCATCGCCCCATACCCCATGACGCACCCACAAACATTCCACTTCAGTCTAACAAAATAATAATAATAGTTTAGAATTCATAACGATCACAGTTTCCATTCAGCCTCAGAGCACAGAACGACCCAGAGGCAGCCAGAACCGGCGCTAACAATTGCTTGAGCTCTGTTGTCCTACATTGAGACTTTTGGCCAACTCCGTTCACGGCACAGTTCTTTACACGCGTGGGAGGGAGCTCGAGAGCCCGGAAGAAAACCCCACGGGTGCGCGGGGTGGGCAACGCAGCGATGCCCCCGTCACGGGCGAGCGTGATCCGCCAACCCTCGCCGCTTGCCTCCGCGGTGCTGGGATTACAACGCCACCAGGAGCGCCTACTGTGGCTGGCACGGCACGAGTGGAGTCATGCGGTTGGCACACGACCCATTTGTTTTTGCCCCGGCACCGAGGTTCACACATCGCACCGGGTACTCATTTAAGGCTGAATCCACCTGAGGGTTATACACAAGACGGTGTGCGGACGCTAATTGGGAGTTGATGGCCATGAATTCAATGTAGATCACCAATGAACAAAGACAAAGATCCTCCGTATAGCCTGAGCAGACTGTGGGAACGGACTGTTGGGAGCAGTGTTGCTAGCGGATCACCTACGAAGGCCGGCACGGCACACGAGGGGGTGGGTGGCCGGCACCACGCACCGGCCGCCTTTGTCTCCCCAGTGCTGATGTTTACACTTCGCACCGGCTACTCATTTAAGGCTGAGTCAGCCTAGAAGTGGGGGGGGAGGGCTCAGGACGGGTTCAAATATTTCACCTCTGTTGTGGGTCATGAGCAGGGAATCGATCTCGGGTCACTGGGTTTGTAGCGTACCACACTGCCGCTCCCCACACCGCCGACCATCCGCCCCACGCGCACACACACGGCCAGGGGCAACACAGGGCTCTATCCACGTGCAGGACTTACCGACCGCCTTGCCCGTGTGGATGTCAATGATGAAGCCGGGCAGCTGGTTTCCGCACAGCTGCGTGTACCCCGCTGCAACAGAGAAGCGACGACGCACGACCACATTGACAAGACTCGTGAAGAAATGTTGCTTCCACGTTGTTTAGGGCGTTGGTTTTGTTTGTCTTCTCTCTCCATTCATCCCTCTTGGCGCAGACCCCCGACAACAACAACAAGAAGTAGTTTTCGATTTTCTTCCACATTTCATAGAAAAGTACGCGCCGAGGACAAACGCAGCCGGGGGAGCGCAACGACGCGCGGCCAAAGTTTGAATTTTTTTCGCGTCAGCTCCCAATACGCCGCGCCGTCGAAACGTCCGCGGGACGTCCGCGGGACGTTTTCTTGGCAGGAGCGAGCGGCTCCCCCCCTTGCCGACTCGCCGGGGGCCCCGACGGCGCGGGCGCCAAAACAAACGGGCACCGCGCCACGATCGCCGCCACGATAACACCCAGCGTGGGGCAGGGTGGGGGGGACACCAACAACAACAGCAGCAGCAGCAGCAAGCGGCTACATCCCACCTCGTTCGTTCTCACCCGTTAAGCAATGCCAGAGACCGATTTCACGAAACAAACCAACCGGGACCCTGCATCACGGGCAGGGTCGGACCCAGAGATTCCGAGCGCGTCTCTCCCGGAGCTCCTACCCCGATATACGTCTCCCAGTGGACCCCAAGTCTAATCCTTGGCCTGTGTAATATCGGCTTCTCAGAATTCCTTCTATGAAAACAAAACAATTCCATTTCAGTTCGTCGAATTTTACCCGAACCTGACTTTAGTGGGGAAAAAAAATAAATCTGACGGCGAGCCAAGCTTGGCAGCGGTTGTCGAGGGTAGTCAGGGTGGTCCAACCGCAGCAAAGGCGGCGGAGGCTCGGGTCCCACACGAGTGTGCTGAAGCGCGCGTCCGTGACAATGTTTCAAGCGTATTTTGCTTAACCGGGTAAGACCTCAGGAGAGGAGGACGAGACCGGACGGGCGAGAGCCTGGACGGGTGCGTCGCGTTACCGGTGGCAGGGGCGGGGCAGGCCTCGCACGGCTTGTGCCAGGCCTTGCCCACGTTGTAGGAGCAGCAGCACATCTTCTTGGTGAGGTTGTACGGCAGCTCCCCCTCGCACGTCTCGTTGTAGCTCTTGTAGCAGAAGCTCTTGCGCATGTCTGCACGCAACGGCGGGGCGTGCATCAAAGCACGCAACTCGAGTTATTGCCGAGCAAACAAAACTTAGAGCAGCCTGTTCTGGAGGCCCCAAACAGGCCGAGGTATCGGTTTCCCCACCGATAGATACATGGCCGGGGGTATAACTCAGCCGAAGAGGACTACAGTAGCACAGTGCGTGCACACAACTGCATCACCACTTTCCCACCCATGCCAAGACAATCATCAGGCCGCCCACTCTTTAACCGCAAAGGCCGCCGGCGAAAGTGATCGTGAGCGCCAATTAAAGCCATCAGTCCACGGCAGCGGGGGCACGGGTGGCCACCGTGCGTGGCCACCCGTGCCTCCACTTGTGCGGCCACCCGTGCCTCCACTTGTGCTGAAGGTTACACACCACACCGGCTCCTCGTTTAAGGCAGAGGTTCACCTGGGTGAGGTGGCCCCCCAAGACATCGGCATTATCCATGGCCAGGGATCGCACCCCCCAGGTAAGTGGTTCCACAGCGCAGTGCGCGAACCAATTAACCCCCTCCACTCCCCGTTACACGTCCACGCAAAGACAAAGATCCCCCGTATAGTCTGAAACAGATTATTGAGGCAAGTGCTTGTTCGCGAGCAGCACCTATGAAGCGCGGCATGAAATGTGGGTGGTCAACCCCATGCCTGGCCCCCTTTGTGTCCCCAGTGACGATGTTCACACATCACACCAGGTCCTTGTTTAAGGCTGGGTTGACCTAGGGGAGCGTCCAGTACCGGTTCAGATATTCCCTGGCACTGTTAGTCGTGAGCAGGATTCCAACTCGGGTCGCTGGCTTCATAGTGCAGTGCGCTAACCGCTGCACTACCGCTCCCCACACGCACAACAACAGAGACACAAGCACACACACACACAAGCGAAGCAAATAACAGAGCCCTACCAACCACTCTAGTCATATAGCCATGCACAAGGCGGTTTAGTATCCCATTGAATATTTTATCTTGGGGCGTCAAACCCCCGACCCTTCTCCGGGGGGGGGTGGGGGGGAGGGGACATTTTCTGGAACTCAGCTGCGGGCAGCTCCCCCACCCCCACACGTGGACACAAGAAACGGACGAACCGACCCTCCGGCGCTGGCAGCGGCCGGCTCTCACCCATGCAGCTGTTGCCTCCGTGCACCTGCACGTAGTCGGAGGGGCACACGCAGGTGTAGTTGCCCAGCGTGTTGTAGCACGTGCCCGGGCCGCACACGCCGGGGCTCCGCGAGCACTCGTCGATGTCTGCCTCCGACAGACAAACGAGAGGGACGGAGATTACGCCGTGCAGCCTCGGGCGGACGCTTAGGGGGGGGGGTGCTGCCGGCGAGTGGCGGCCTCGGGAAGGCGACACACGCGTCGTGCAGGACAGCAAAGAGGTGCGTTGAAATACGCGAGCGGTTTGGTAATACAAATTAGAATATCCTCTATTGAGCTTGGAAAGCGTCACTTAAGTCTCAAAGAGGGGGCCCTCAACTCAATGGGAACGGCAGGGCGGGTGGAGGGAGCTTAGCCAATTCCATATCCATTTGTATTTTGCGTTTTGTGGCACCGCGTTTTGCGGGGTGTTACCTCCCTCGCACGGTACGCAGGAGGTCGTGGGTTCGATCCCGACCCTGACACCTTTTTTATATATGGAGTTCGTGGCGTCTCTCCCCCCGTGGTGACATGGATTCTTCTCCGGGTCCTCCGGTTATTCCCTCCACATTGAGAATGAACGTGCGTTTAGCGTATTTTGGCTGCTAGAAATTTCCACGTGATGATACGCCACTTCGTTGAGCTATCATTTGCGGCCAGGTCACTTCTGAAAAAGAGCTGTATATCTCAGTGGGCCTTACCAGGTAAAATAGAAATAGTTTCGTCTCGTTTTTAGTTTATTTGGGAGGAAACTGGAGAACCCGGAGAGAATGCAAGATGGCCTCTCCAAAAGTTCAACACAAATGGATTCAAGAACCCACTTGCTATACTGCCCACTTATTATATGGTGAGGTATCATATCCCTCCTCGCCTAGTACGCAGTAAGTCGTGGGTTCAATCCTGGACCCTGGCGATGCCTGTTGTATATTTGGAGTCCGCAAGTTCTCCTTCCCTGTGGTGGTAATGTGGATTTTCTCTGGCTCCCTGCGGTATTGCCACCCACCACATTTAGAATCAACACGGGTTTAGATTACGTGATGAAGATACAAGCCACTTGTGTGTGGCCAGGTCGCCTCTGAAAAATAACTAATAGCTTAGTGGGCTTTAGCTGGCAAATAAAATAGCTTAGTTTCAGCTTACATCATGGCCATCTAGGCTGTGCAGTGGCCTAGCGAGTTTCGCGAGTGTTAACACATCGGTGCACGATACACCGAATCCTTACCACTGGAGTCTAGGGTCACACGGGCCGCGCAAGCGAGGACCGATCACGTTGCCGCTTGCTCCTTTTATGATCTCCCTTCGGTGGAAACGCACGAGCCGAGAGATTGCGCGGGACGGGCGCGGGATGGGCGCACAAGCAGGGCGGCAACGCGCGGTACGCACCCTCGCAGATGCGCTCGTTCCGGAAGTACCCAGGCGGGCACACGCACATGTACGTTCCAAACGTGTTCACGCAGTTCCCACCCTGGCACAGCCCCGGCAGCTCCTGGCACTCGTCAATGTCTGCATGGATGGCGCACACACACACACACAAAGGCAAAGATCCCCCATATAGCCTTGGAACAACTTGTTGGGGCAAGTGCTGTTAGCGAGCGCCTATGAAGGCCGGCACGGCGCATGAGGGGGTGAGTGGCCAGCGCCACGTCCGGCCGCCTTTGTCTCCCCAGTACTGATGTTGACACAACGTGCCAGGTACTCAATTGAGGCAGAGTCGACCTAGGGGAGGCACAGGACACGTTCAGATCTTCGCCACTGTTCTATTGCCGTGAGCGGGAAGGGAATTCGTTTGATCGGGTTCGTAGCGGAGTGCACTAACTGCTGCGCGACCACTTGTTTTCCTTCCCCGCACCTCCGATTATCACGCTTGGCTACGTGCGGTGGCTACGTACGGTGCAAAAGAAGTTCAACATAAATACAACACACACAAGTGGCACGTTCGCTCGGGCAACAACGAATCATAGCAACAGCTGCATGAAGCGTCAGGCACCTCGAAATTGGCCCCGCTAAGTAACATCACGTGCTATGAAAGTGAAGCAAAGCGGAGTTCGAATCGCAATCTGTGACAGCAGCCCTGTAGTCTGTAACGTATATGTCGGGCTTTGCTGCAGTGCGGCCATCATACAAATATAGTCCCGTATAAATTGCATTTACGAAGAGTTTAATTGCAGCCGCAACAAAAACGAATTTTCCGTCTCCTCCAAATTCAACTCCGATCGTTCCCTTGGCGCCGTGGCAGGAGGGGAAGAAAATTCCCATTTGGAATTTGCGTAGCTGAACGTCTCTGTGGGCCCCTGGGCTTCATCATCACGACCAGGGACACCAAACTTGTATATAATCTCTTCAACAAACGCACTGCATACGTCAAAAAACACCAAATTTAGAATTGCCATAGATGGAAGTCAACGAACTTAAAGTGAACGTAATGGGTGTAGTCATTGGTGGCGGGGCCGAGACCATCAACTCACTACACTTGAGGACCCGGTTTAATCGCAGGCAGCAGCTGCCTGGATTCGAACCCAGGATCTCAGCGGTGCCAACTCAGCCAGGATCTCAGCGGTTCCAACTCAGCGTCTGTGGCCTCTGAGCCGACCTGGTCAACCTTCCACCTCTTATTCACAGCGATGGCTGAGACCCAAATTCAAAGCAAGGATCTCACGTGGTACCGGCTCAGTCTCGGACAAAGTAGTAGCCCTATTAGGCCACCCGGCCAACTTCTGCCCAAGGCATGTTAAATGTAAACGTGTAATAAGTGTTACCTTCCAGGATGACTGTGATTGGATTTGGCCTGAAGCCCTCTCCTCCGGGACACAGGGTCTTGTACTCATCTGTGGAATGCAGCAGCAGTAGCAGCATTGAGGAGGGTCACAGGAAGCACTGTGAGCAGGAACAAAGCCTGTCTGTAAGGCCCCTTTACACGTGGGAGGCCGGACCCATGAGCTCGTGACCTCTGACCTGTGCTGGAGGCTGGGCAGATCTCGCAGGGGTTTCCCCAGGCGCGTCCGAGCGAGCAGCAGCAGGAGGCGCGCGTCACCCCGACGCCGATCTCCGCGCTGCAGCTGAACCCCCCGTCGCCTCGCGGCTCCGGCTCAAAGAAGCAGCTTCCCACACGCGTGTCTGTGGCACAAGGACGAAGATCCCCGTATTTAGCCTTGAACAGACTGTTGGGGCAGGTGCTGTTAAGGAGCGCCTATGAAGGGCGCAATGGCGTAGGAAGGGGTGGTGTGGCCAAAGCCAAGTCCGGCCACTTTGTTTACCCAGATCTGATGCTTTACACACCACATCGGGTACTTATTTTAGGCTGCGTTAACCTAGGGGAGGCCCAGGACAGGTTCAGATATTCGCTACACTCCCGCCCCTCTTACCAGCACACACGCACGTACACTTGCACATGTACACAAGCGCCTATATATTTAGCACTTACACAATCACAAGCAGGCGCGTGCACGTGCGTACGCACACGTATAAAGACGCACGCTCACACGTATGCACGCACACAGAGGCAGGCTTCAGTTTGGCGTGTCACAGCTGTAATGTCTGGGCCAAATTCATATCCAGGTGCGAGTGTGGACGGGCGGACTCGGCTATGAAGTAGGTCAGGGCGTACACGTGCACACGAATGCCTGCACGCTCGCCTAGGACGCATCTCCTTGACTGATCACAGGCCATGCAAGCCCTGTCACGTGGTGGGATTTTAAAAATAACATATGCATTCTGAATCTGGGGGGAAGAAGTATGTGAAAACGATTAACGAAATAACAAACACTTGGCGGAGGCCAAGGATGACAAAGCACAGATGTCCGCGGCGAGGCCGAGGGAGCGTGGCCGACCCTGGCCTCGTTTCGGCGAGACGGGCGCTGGTGCCCACGCGGTCCGCGACGAGGAGGCCCGTCGTCATCGCTGCACCGTCCGGCCTTCGTCTACCGCAGCGTTCTTCATCGCAAGGCCCGCGAGCCGCTGGTGGCCCCCTGGTGGCCTCTGGTGCGGCCCCCGACAATGCACAAAACGTGACGATAGCCCTCGTCACCGTCGTGCTGCTGTTAAACCCCAATGGTTTCAAATGTGTGGCGGCCCTCGCGCTGTGATGATGTCTTATCGGCGAACGTGGCCCCCCCACCTCTGAAAATGTTAGTGTAGGACACTGGTCTATGCCTCGTCGAAAACGCCGCTGCTCACGTCAGGAACTGGCCGGAAACAAGAACAGAAGTTAAAAGTGCAGAGCAAAAACAAATGCGAGGCCGGCGCACGGCGAGGAGCGACCCGCCCCGTCGGTACGCACCGACGCAGCCCACGCCCGTGGGGTTGAGCTCAAAGTCGGGCGGGCAGTTGCAGATGTAGCTGCCTGGCGTGTTGGCGCAGATGCCGTTGATGCAGTTCACCGGGTCCCCGCACTCGTTCACATCTGCGAGCGGGAGAACGCACGAGCGGAGGACGTCCTCCGTCAGCGGATGGCAGGGGAGAGCGGGGGGGGGGGGTGGAGGACTCGCTGCTTGATACTCTACGAGGCAACGCCTCAGCCGGCTTGCTCTCTATCCTTGCGCATGATGGCAGCAACACATCCAGGAGCTAAAATGCCGATGTCAAGGTCCGCAAGCCACGATGAGAGGGCTTTAGGATAGAGAGTAGGTGTCATTATTTTTCCTCTGTCGAAGGAACGCAGAACACGGCGGGTTGAACTTTACGGTCCACAGTTCTGGTTTGCACGGCCACGTTCGCACTGCTGTGGCTCACGCCTTTAAATTTCCCTGTTGGGTGGGAGACGGTAGAGCCACGAGTCACCCTCAAACACAACTCGTGCCGTCATCGAGGCGAAATGCACGTCGTTAATTCGAATACAGATATGATCGGTAGGAGCCGGTTCATTTGCAGGTACCGGTAGGTGGGTGATTTCTTTGCCGGCGGTTATTTTGTCCACGGTGTTCGTGTTAAGTGGCAAAAACTCTCGCAAATAAGCAGCCTTCTTCGCGTCTCCCTGCGAGCCAAATCAAATCTTCAAACGGTTGCATTGCACGTGGTGTCACAGCGGGCGCACGCACACGCGCGCAGGACAGCTTGGCGCTAACTTCATTTTCCAAATTAACGAGGCTCCGTTGTTTGCATACAATAACCAAAATATTGGTCTGATCTCGCAGAGGCGTATATGACGAAGATCCCCCATGTAGCCTTAACAGCCCGTTGGGACAAGTGCTGATTAGTGAGCACCAATCAAGGCCGACACTGCGGCACACGAGAGGGCGGGTGGCCAGCGCCACACTCGACCACCTTTGTCTCCGTAGTAACGATCTTTACACATCGTACCAGGTGCTCATTTCGAGGCCGAGCCGACCTAGGGGGCCCAGGACCGATTCAGATAATCGCCGCCGGCGGTGGCCGTGAGCGGGGAATCGAACTCGGCTCGCCGGATCCGCAGCGCTGCTGCGCCGCCGCTCCCCACAAAGCCGCACCCGAGCACAGAGGCCTCCAGCACGACGCTACGTCTACAAACATCGGGGGCGCGCCACCGTTGTTCCCCGCGCTCCGAAAACATCGCTCATCCAGTGTGTCGCTTGCAAAAAAACTAAATAAAAAATATTTTCGATCAGAGGCGGAGCAATGGGATCAGCTCGCGCGCAGGCGCCAGGTGAGTTGCTACGTCGCAGGATCACGAGCGGCAGCTGGCGGCTTGGGGGGAGGCCTTCATCCAGCAGCGGATTGACCATGGCTGGAGAGTTTACATATATATTTATATATTACATCTATTGGACCTTTTTGCCAGTTTCAAAATGATGAAAAAAATAACAATCGGCTTCACCCTTCCTGGCAATAACACAGCAGGTGTTCAGATGATCAAACACCAAATAGACAACAGACACCTATGCCAAGGCATCAAGTCCGCATTAACCACACGTGCTTATGGAAACAAACATTCTCTGATATTATACGCAATGTCTTTAAAACTGATTGGCCTACACCTATTTTGTATGCCCTTGCAGTAGGTGTTGTCTGTTTGGCGATTGAACATCCTAACACCTCCTATGTTATTGCCAGGAAGGGTGAAGCCTGTTCTTCTTTTGTGACCACATATATCTCGCCGAGAAAAATCCCTTGCGATGGAACATCCCGTCTGCGAGGGATGTCCGAGGTGTTGTTTGACACCCGATGATGATGTGCATACAGACATTTTAAAAACGATGATGACAATGCCGACGATGAACAGTCTGAAATAACCTGAATTCGATAAAAAAAATCCAACTTACTCTGCCTTGTTTGTGGAGAGCACCTATCCTTCGGTGGCCCCGGCACAGAGCTATATTTTTTTTTATTCTCATAAATGTTATCGATGGCAATAACTCGGTATTCTCTCAGTCTCGCTGAGTGAGGGCAACTACTCAGAGGCGCGAGTACCCCATCAAGGGTGAGCCCATTGGCTCGAAGCGCCTGCGAACCCGGTTTAATAACAACGCTCTAACAACGACGCCGGTTCAATAACGACGATGGGCGGAGGGGTAATTGTGGGACGACGGAGCCCGAGGATCCCGGCGGTGCCGTGCCGACGCACCGGTGCAGTTCCCTCCGCTGTGGTCCAGCTCGTAGCCGTCGTCACACACGCAGCGGAACGTCCCCGGCAGGTTCTGGCACGAGCCGAACACGCAGATGTTGTGGAACGCGCACTCGTCGATGTCTGTTGTTGGGGGGGGGTGGGCGGCGGGGGGAGAGGGGGGGTTAGCACGAAGAGTCGCTCACAAGCACCGTACTCGGCCCGCGGGGGGAGGGGGGGCGAGGGGGGGGGGGGGGCGACGGCGCGACGTACCCTGGCAGGCCTTGCTGTCTTCGCTGGGAGCGAAGCCCATCTCGCACTCGCAGCGGTAGCCGCCCGGCGCGTTCAGACACTGCCCGTTCTCGCACAGGTCCACGTTGTCGGCGCACTCGTCCATGTCTGGCTCGCGGGGGGGGGGGGAGGGGGGCGAGGGGAGAGCGGTTACCGGCATTGTGACGTCGTCAGAACGATCCGACGCGCAGCGACCCCCCCCGGCGAAGAGGGAGCGGAGAATCGCGGCCGTGGCAAAGGAAAACCCTCGGGAGAATTCTGAACGTTTCCGTGTGAAGAGCAATGCAACGAACGAGGAAGGAAGCCCCGACAAAGAAACCGAGGCTATCAATTCAGGCGAGGGCAGTGCGGGGAAACTACAATATTTCGGAGGCGACTTGACCAGGATGGCGAAGGAGGGAACTCTGGAGGGACCTCGTGGAAGAGGTTCTGACTGCAGGCCAATCGTCAAAACGCCGGACGGGCTGGAAGCAATCTCCGTTGAACGACGCTCACGGCGGACACCTAGAAGCGGAGAGGCCACTGCGAGGGGGCATCGGCGATGAAGCCCCAACCGCCACAAGAGCCAAGGGGGAGAAGCAATCAGCGGGGCCAGGGTGCTCGCGGCCCAGGTGGATTGGCGATCGGGAGTGGAGCGCCCGGAGGCCCGACCTGAGCAGGAGTGCCCGTCCCCAGAGAAGCCGTCCTTGCACAGGCAGCGGAACGAGCCCGGCGTGTTCACGCAGTCGGCGCTCGCGCTGCACTTGTGCGTCCCGTTGGTGCCGCACTCGTCCACGTCTGCGGCGGGGCACGCGCACACGCGCGCGCACGCGCACGATTACAATAACATAGATGCAAAGACCCCCCATATAGCCTTTAGCTGACTGTTGAGATAAGTGCTGTTGGCGAGTAGCACCTGTGAAGGCCCGCACGGCGCACGAGAGGGTGGGTGGACTGCACCACGCTCGGCCGCCGGCCTTCGCTTCGCCGGTACGGATGTTTACACAGCGCACCACGTAATCATTTAAGGCCGAGTCGACCTAAGGAAGGCTCAGGACCGGTTCAGATATTCGTCACCGATGTTGGCAGTGAGCGAGAATCGAACTTCGACACCACTTGAGCAGAGGACTTACCCTGGTACATGTCTACATATTCGTACACTAAAAAACCATGACACACACACAATTACAAATATACAGAATATAAACTTAATATTCTTAATGTTTACAGCTACATTTCTAATGCCCCTTGCAAAACACTTGCACGAAGAGCTGGGTCTGAGAAGCAAGGTCCGGAGGCCTCGGGGCAGAATGCCACGTGGGGCCCGCTTATAGGTCCGTTGTGGGGCTCTCTTTCGTTGGAAGGCTTGGGGATAATTTCCCCATTCACCACCCCCCCCCCCCCCCCATTCTCTGCGTGGCCCCCGTCGATAGGCCGTACGTTGACGGAGCTGCAGGTCTCCGGGGTCACAGGGTCACGGGGGTTCTCACCGTGACAACGCGCCCCGTCTCCATCCCAGCCGTCGTTGCACACGCAGCGGAAGCCTCCGAGCACGTTGCTGCACTCGGCGTTCACGTCGCAGTTGTGGGCTCCGATCTCGCACTCGTCCACGTCTAGGCCCGGGGAGGGGGGGACGCGAGAGAGGCGGTTATCCGCTTCGCCAAGTAATAACACAATCGCGTTTTTGGTCCATCGGCCTATTGAATAAATGTTTTGCAAGTAGCAATCGTTTCAACAGGCAAAACTTCTGGGCCTGTTTTGACTTTCAGAGTCTTAGCGGAGGCGCGGCTTCGTAGACAAATGCTGTGGGGTTTCTTTACAGCAAGGGTGGGAGCGGCCTCCATATATGCACCGTGGGGCCAGCAGTGTGACGGATCGAAACGACATTTTATTTTCACGCGATGAAAACACGACGACTCGTTGCTCTGCCGATTGCTTTATCACCCGCGGGCCTACGACACGCACGTCGCGCGTGTGTAGTGCAAATGAGCCTCACCCGTGCACCCCGACGTTCCCTTCCGCACGTGGAATCCGTTCTGGCAGTGGCAGATGAAGGAGCCGCGCGTGTTCTCGCAGTCGCCGTAGAGGCAGATGTTTGGGTTGAGGTCACACTCGTTCACATCTGCGAACCAGGTCGGGCGGGGACAGGGGGCGGGGTAGCCGGGGGTCAGCGTCGGGGTCACCGGCTCATCAAGCCTCGCGGTCATCGTACACCGATTGCGCCATGAAGAAGCTACATCCTGTTGTGTCGCACAGCGGCGGGATACACACGTCGTGTGGAACGAAACGGGTGTAAGCGGGGTGGAGGAAGGGCTACTGTAGACCGAGGTCGTGACCCGTTCTGTAGCTCTCGCAGAACTTCTCTGATTTCCCCTCGCTGTGTCGCGCACGCGGGAGCCACGTTTTAAACGCTTAATCAGCGACCTCTTAACCGCTTCAAATACAAGGAGCGAGCCGCTCGCGAAACCGAACACAATCTGGCATGGGAACGCGTAGGAGGCGGATTTATCTCCCGCCGATTTCTTTCCTTCACTCGCCAAACCGAAACGCGCGAACGCGTTCGTCACGGCCTCGCTACGGTCCTTCGGGTCCGTTCCCGCGGCGACGACCCCTTCTATGGGGCCCGGCGACCGGCAGGCGTCGCGAGCTGGACGGCCCTCGGCGGAGGGGGAGAGAGGCGCGGGCGGACACGGCGGCCTCACCCAGGCAGATCTTCATGTCCATGGAGGCCATGAATCCGTCGTAGCAAAGGCAGCGGTAGTCGCCGGGGACGTTGGTGCACTGACCGCCCTCGCACACGTCCGGGCTGTCCTCGCACTCGTCAATATCTGGCGGCGGAGGCGGCGAGAATCGATCACGGGCAACAACGCAACCGGTGATTTCAACCAGACGTCGAAGCGTACTTCTTTCGCACCGTATATAGCCAACCGTGCTTGATCAGAGGCGCGGGGGAATGACATCAAAATTAAACGCGAAAAACTGTTTTAAAGAAATCCGTTCATGTTATAGAACATAAAAACAACAGCAGCAGCGATAAGTAGGACCTGGGTCTGCACCTCGTATGATCAAATCTTATTCTTCTTCTTCCGCATGGATATGAAGCATCCGTATGGGTAGCTTTCCTGTCGACAGAGTGGCTCATTGAACCATCAGGTCTCTTTTTTGGATGACGACCGTTTGTGTTATGGTCGAAACGTCGTGAGAATTTTTTTATATATATTTTATTATTTCCCTTCAACGTGACTTTACCGAAAGAGCTAAGAATATGAATATCAACTAAAAAGTGTTTACAGGTGGGAGGAAACCGGAGCACCCGGAGAAAATCCACTCGCGCAAGGGGGAAACACTCTATCCCATACAGACGGAGCAGCCGGGCGATCGGTGCGGGCCAATCGGTGCGGGGCCTCACCTGCGCAGGTGCGCGTGTCGGGCAGCAGGGCGAAGCCCATGTTGCAGCTGCACTCGTAGCTGCCCTCGGCGTTGGCGCAGTGCGTGTCGCAGCCTCCGTTCTGGATGGTGCACTCGTCAATGTCTGCGCGACGGGAGGGAGGGCGCGCAACGTGAGCAACGACGCGGCGCGATGGCAGCGAGCGCGGGCGGACACGAGCACAACGCGGGCGGCCACTTGTTGTTTTGAGCCGTGCGCTCATTTGACCGCGGTCCACTGTCGACACCGCCCAGCCTCCTCGGACGTCCTCAATCCTCGTGCGATCGCGGCTCCCGGGCGCGCTCGGCGCGGCCGGTCCTCTGGCAGGGGAGGCTAGGAGCTCGGCGTGAACGAAACGGCCGTCTGTCCAGTCGGTCGACTTCGTGATCGCGCGCTCCCGGCGCCCTGAGTCAGCTCGGTCAGTCAACTTGGTCGCAGGTCTTTGGGCTGCATGCAAAGCGGGTGCCGGGGGAGTCTAGGATGACGACGGTGTCCCGCGCGCGGACGCACGTACCGACGCACGCCTGTCGATCGCGCGTGGCCTGGTAGCCCGGGTTGCACGCGCACTGGAAGGTGCCCACCATGTTCACACAGCGCCCGTTGCGGCACAGGCTGTCGCTCAGCGAACACTCGTTCACGTCTGTGAGGAAGGAAGGAAGGAAGGAAAAAAACGCGACAACGAATAATCGCGATGGAAACGCGGCCGCCGCTCGCCTGCCGCGTCCAGGCACTGGGGCGGTCGCCACGGGACACCGGGGCGAGGCCCACACGCGTTCGCGTGATCGGAGGGCCCTCCAGCAAACGACTATCGCCCACGCGTGCAACCCCACCGCTGATTGTCGGCGGCGAGCCGGCGGGCGGCCGCCAGCAGGGGGAAGCGCTCGGGGTGAAGAGTCGGCGGAAAGCGCCGCGTAATTAGCTACCGGAGAGTTTGCGAGAGGAGCGCAGGGCTTTCCAGGAAAATTAGGCGGATGGGGGTCAAACGAGGTTCAGGCTTCCGCTGTTAATTAGGGTAAGCGCCGGTCTTGCCAGCGGGGCATCAATTTGTCCTCTGGGTGCTCTCCACAGCTGCCCCCTCCCCCCACTAAGATGGGGCACATCCATCAGTGGAGGACCCCACACTGGGCTCTGAGCAGGAAACTCAGCCCCGCACGGACCCCGGAGGGACGGGCGCACGGATCTTCTCTCTCCCTCCCTCTCTCTCGAGAGAGAGAGAGGGAGGGAGAAGACAGCGGAAGCGTTTATGTTTAAAATACAATGAATAAACACGCTAATTTGTAAGGTGATTGCCCAACTCCGTGAAATGAGTGTGTAGACACTCACAACAGCACGTAGAGGGCTCAGCAGGCACGCAGTCACTCACCCCTAACTCACGATCCGATGAACCGCAACGATCCGAGAGAGCAGTTTCAGTCAAGAATTAATTATCTGTTGCCTCGGTTTATGTTTTTACCGTCACATTTCTACTGCTCATCCTTTTGCCGTGTTTCTTATCGCGCTGTCCCGTTCACTCTGTTCTGTGGCATCGTGAAACAGTTGTACGAGTTAAAACGCAATCATTAAATCGATGCGTGCAAAAATAATCGAGCGCCAGAGTCGCCCTCGGTGGGCGGATCGTCGCGTGCGCAGTGAACACGGCCGTCACACGCACATCGTACCTTGCGCTCCCCGCATCTGGATGCGTTTAAACGAGAGGCGCAAGGTTAACGAGGAGAGCAGAGACTGCTTGGCACCGATCACAAGAGGAAGCGGCTCCAAGTGGGTGGGCTTGGGGAGGGGACAGCGTGGGATTGTGAATGGGGAAGAGACAGCGTGGGATTGTGAATGGGGAAGGGACAGCGTGGGATTGTGAATGGGGAAGGGACAGCGTGGGATTGTGAATGGGGAGGGGACAGCGTGGGATTGTGAATGGGGAAGGGACAGCGTGGGATTGTGAATGGGGAGGGGACAGCGTGGGATTGTGAATGGGGAAGGGATCAGCGTGGGATTGTGAATGGGGAGGGGACAGCGTGGGATTGTGAATGGGGAGGGGACAGCGTGGGATTGTGAATAGGGAAGGGACAGCGTGGGATTGTGAATGGGGAGGGGACAGCGTGGGATTGTGAATGGGGAAGGGATCAGCGTGGGATTGTGAATGGGAAGGGGTTATGGGCGGGGGCGTTACGAGTGGGGGGTACGCGAACGTGGGCATGCGTGCGCGTGGTTTACCAACGCAGGCAAATCCGTCTAGAGTCAGCTCGTGCCCCGGCGGGCACAGGCACTTGAAGCTGCCGTCCGTGTTCACGCACGTGCCTCCCCGGCACAGCGAGTGGTCTCTCTCGCACTCGTCCACGTCTGCCACGCAAGGAAACACGCGCACACGAACACACACACACACACGTGCGCACGAACACACACGCGCATGTGCACACACGCACACACACACACACGCAAGTGCACACACGCACACACACACACACGCAAGTGCACACGCGCACACACATACGCGCACAAATGTGCGCACACACGCACCCCGACGAGAATTACGTTCGAGTTTTTCCACTTGATTTTGCCAATGTTAACATTTTCATGTGAGTGACATTCAACAAACACGCTTTGCCGTGCATGTAACAGATGTGCCATTGAGTTGTGCATAAAGAGGCCGATTGAAATACCTTTACAAGTGATTCTGTGATATCATATTCCAGGGCCGAATTTTTTTCTAAGTTAAAAATAATATTCCCATCCCTCCCAACCCCTCCCCCCGCAGATAATCCCTTGTGAGATATTGCTTGCAATGGTGTCTCCCGGAACACGATGGAACACTATGACAGTGTTTACAAATTTTTCTGATTATTTGGAGTTTGCATGCCCCGTGATTGTATGGATTTTTCTCCAGATTTTCCCCTGCACATTTAAAAACGTTTGGCTGCTATACATTTCCACGTGATACACCACTTCGTTCAGAGCTATCATTTGTGATGGCCAGGTCGCTTCTGAAAAGGAACTACATAGCTCAGTGGGCCTTACCTGGTAAAATCATTGTAAAAAATGTAAAGTTAAGTTTAAATTGCCTTCTTATCCATTGGCACCAAGCGGGACAGATTGGTAACACTTAAAAAAAACGATCATCGCATGCGCGGGGACCCTGGGAACACTCCGAGGCTGCCAGTACCAGTTCAAGGCTGCCAGTACCAGTTCGAGGCGGCCAGTACCAGTTCGAGGCTGCCAGTACCAGTTCGAGGCGGCCAGTACCAGTTCGAGGCTGCCAGTACCAGTTCAAGGCTGCCAGTACCAGTTCGAGGCGGCCAGTACCAGTTCGAGGCGGCCAGTACCAGTTCAAGGTGGCCAGTACCAGTTCGAGGTGGCCAGTACCAGTTCGAGGCTGCCAGTACCAGTTCGAGGCTGCCAGTACCAGTTCGAGGCGGCCAGTACCAGTTCGAGGCGGCCAGTACCAGTTCGAGGCTGCCAGTACCAGTTCGAGGCGGCCAGTACCAGTTCGAGGCTGCCAGTACCCACCTCAAGAAGAAAGATCCCCACGCATGCACGTGTTCTCCGCGCAGCCCGCTCATAACGTTACGGCGGAAGAGGAATTGCTATGGACAAATTTTAGCTGCCGCTAAGCTCGACAATTGACGTTTCTGCAGGAAAGGAAGAAACTAATAATTTTTTGTTTGTTTTGGCGCTTGCGGTGCGTTAACACCGAGTCTCGTACAAAATCGACCGGTGATCACATCGAAGGGGAACATGACGGAGTGACGTCGCCCCGAGGGTGATAGCGTGCTGCGCACAGGGGCATACCCATGCAGTTCTTCATCATCATGAAGCCGCTTTCGTAGCCCTCGAAGCACTCGCACTCGAAGCTACCGGGCGTGTTCACGCACGCGCCGTGCCCGCACAGGTCCGGAGAGATCCGGCACTCGTCGATGTCTGAGCGGGCGCAAGAGGGACCACAGCATCAACGCCGCCCGCCGTGGCCGTCACAACAACGGCAGCACCATCACAATCACCAGCAGCACCATCACAATCACCAGCAGCACCATCACAATCACCAGCAGCACCATCACAATCACCAGCAGCACCATCACAATCACCAGCAGCACCATCACAATCACCAGCAGCACCATCACAATCACCAGCAGCACCATCACAATCACCAGCAGCACCATCACAATCACCAGCAGCACCATCACAATCACCAGCAGCACCATCACAATCACCAGCAGCACCATCACAATCACCAGCAGCACCATCACAATCACCAGCAGCACCATCACAATCACCAGCAGCACCATCACAATCACCAGCAGCACCATCACAATCACCAGCAGCACCATCACAATCATTATCAGCAGCACCATCACAATCATCGTCAGCAGCAGCATCACAATCATTGTCAGCAGCAGCATCACAATCATCGTCAGCAGCAGCATCACTATCACAATAATTATCAGCACCACCATCGAAATCATTACCAGCAGCACCATCGCAATCATCATCGGCAGCACCACGATCACAATGTCCATTCATTACAAATTGATGGTGACGTCACAGCGGCACCCTTGCCAGGCTAGGTAAACTTTGAGGCCTTGTGGCAGGTCATGGGACAGACCCAGGTGTTATAGGTTCATTGACGGAGATGACTGGTTTATGCATGACCTGAGGACATAGCCAAAATAGACTGTTGGGGCAAGTGCTGTTTGCGAGCACCTATGAAGGCCGGCACGGCACACCAGGGGGTGGGTGCCCAGTACCACGCCCGACCGCCTTTGTCTCCCCAGTGGCGATGTTTACACACCGTACCAGGTACTCATTTGAGGCCGAGTCGACCTAGGCGAGGCCCGGGACCGGTTCAGATAATCGTCACCGGCGTTGGCCGTGAGTGGGAATCGAACCCGGGTCACCAGGTTCATAAAGTAGCGCTAACCGCTACACCACTGCTCCCCCCCCCCACACACACCCACCACCTGAAATCCGAGGCACACCATCTGAGATGAAAACACTAGCTTCCTGTGTGCAGTAATGACACTCGTGGCCTTGGCAGACCACACAAAACGGAGCACAAGTAAACAGTGTGCGTGTGCTGTGTGCGCGTGTAATGGCTCTGTGAAAGATCCACAAAGAGGGTGTTTAAGGTCAGCCTTGACTGCTAAAAGACACACAACAGCTCAAGCTACAAATGTCACTGGGGCCATAATAACTTCGAGGAAAATATCACTCAGCTGGATGTTTAAGCGATGTTGAAACTCAGGTTTAAATTTCCACTTATACACACACACACAGCGTAATTACTTAACAGCGATGCACTTTCTTCTCTCACAACGCACCGATCGAAGACAATTGCCAAATGTGTCACTGGCCAAATAACTTGTATTCCGTTGCATTTATTCGCCGGCTTATTCATGTATTTGTTACGAGCGTTAAGTTGGCAGCTGATGGGCGTGTGGACAGACGTGGAATGCGTTCATAAACCAGACGACGGCAGTGACGGCGCTGCCCCACGCCCCAGGAATGTTCCGCTCACGGGATTATTATTATTATTGTTATTTTGTTGTACCAAACGAAGTCGTGTGGGTGTCGATTGTCTTCAAGAGGTTTCCGCGGTTCGAATCTGGCAGGACACCGTGGTTAACGTCGCCGCTGTGTGCTGGCCACAAAAATTAAAGCCTCGCGCCGTTTGCTTCACAGCGGACGGCGTTTAAGGTCCGCTGGGTGTCCTTGTCCGCATTCGCCAAACTTTTAAATGTTTTACTCGTAAGTGACTCGACTGGGAAACGCACAGCGACATCGCCCTGCCGCCGAGAAAGAGGCTTGGCAGCACCCTCCTGAAAAAAGAGTCTTGAGACTCGGTGAGGCGCTCCTGGGTAAACAAGCGTGATTATATAATACTAAATGTTGATTTAAAGCTTTCGTGACTGCAGGGATTCATATTCTTGGTTCTTTTGTTTCCCTTCTAAGTGACTTTACCGAAAGAACCAAGAATATATATAATAGTAATGATGAAAACAAAAATGTATGAACCTAAAACGCATTTTTTTGCACTTCCTGCCATAGCAGCTATTCTATCGCAAATACCTCCTCTTAACCTGGCTGCATAGCGCACACTGCACATATGCTCAGCTTTCCAGAGCCAAGTACGCTGGCGTATTTGTATTTAATTCATGGACCATTCAGGGTCTTCATTTACTCCTTTCATTTCGACTTCATTTCATCCCTTTCATTCATTCTCAGACGAGCAGCACGACTCAACGGCTGGAGTCGGCTCCGTCGTTGTCGTAGCGCTATCCCCAAGACGCCGAGGAGTGGCCCCGCTATCAATGGTAGGGGAACTGTGTCGCCACTTATTTTTTCGTAAGTGCTAAGAACACATGGGTGCAGTGTGCCCCTTTTGGCTATCCACCAAACAAAGACGGTCACCGGCAATCGCGCGCCCTTTCAGTTGCCCGGCTTCTGCGGCCGTCTGGAACGCCCTTCCTTCCGATATTAAGAAGCCATTGGAGCTATGCACATTTAAAACATCTATGTTGAAAACTAATTTCTCCAAAACTGCTTTACGTGTTTGGTTTGTTGGCCTTCACCCCGCACCTCCGATTAGCACGATTGGCTATGTACGGTACGAAAGAAGTTCAACATACGTACGTACATACCGCCGCCCCGCCTCTCACCGGCGCGTCCGCTTGCCTGTGCGCGCCCGCTGTTGGCGCGGTCATTAATTACAACGCTCAATATTTATACACGGGTCGGCCAATTTTGACTGCGCAGACGACGACCCGCACAATGGAGCTCTGTTGGCCCACGGCGGCAGCTCTGTAACGGTGGGCCGGACAGCGTGACCGGGTGGGTGGAGGCGGATTGGGGGGGCGTGCGAGGGCACGCGCGGCAGGGCAAGTGGAAGTGCCTGCCAAGGGTGCCAGCATGCCCCTGCAATTTTCAAATACTTGAAACGAGCCGCCTCCGCCAACCAGACCTTCACGCGCAAATGATGGCAAAATAATTAATAATTAATCACGATCGGTAATTACGTGGGTGGCACGATTACGTGGTCTCCAGGGTGAGATACTGCATGCCCGGCAGTTTGCTGGCATCTTCAATACATTCTCTTTTGGAATCTGCAGTATTTAAGGGGCGTGCTTAGATATTATTTTTAATCATCCTTGTCCCACACTCAAACTGATATGCCCAATGTGCTGTAGGTGACAGCAACCTTAGAGGCTTTGACTTTTGTTGTTGTAAATTCATCAGTGCCCTCAGCACAGAATTGACAATGCCTCCAGTTCCCACTCTTCAGTGCTCTTCTACAGCCACGCTGGGTGCCAGGCTGGGGGCCTGCCTCGGTGCCACGCTGGGGGCCAGTCATCTGGTTTTTTTTTCTACTCCTGAAGCCAAACGCAACGTAATCAATCATCAAACATCGCCTCTGTAAGGGGCTTTATGTCGGGAGAAGGTTGAATACCCGCGGCCTCTCGGACCCTGAATCTGAGAAGCGTCCATTGTTTATATTTTTCCCAGCGCATGTGAATAGAAGTTGCTCTGTGGAGGCAACGCAAAGCCTTTGCCTCCCACACACTCGCTTACAAAACACCCAGAATGCACCGCACACACGCTCGCGCGCTCGCTCACTAACACACGCACGCGCGCTCACTCGCACACGCGCGTTCCACACAGATTACCTGCAGGGCCCAGGGGCGGTGATTTTAGGGCCCCCCCCCCCTCCTCCGATGGACGAGCACGGGGGGAGGGGGGGGGCGGACAGGGGGGGAACATTTTCCCTGGGACTCACACAAAAGAGGGCCACACAACGGGCCTGGTTTGTCGTCACTCGCGGATAAGGGCGCCCCCCCCGACGGGGGCGTTCTGCCCCGGGCCTCCAGCCGCCGCACCTCTAGGGCCCGCCGGGCGGCCCCATTCAAGCCCCGCCGCCCCCACCTGTGCAGTTGCGATCCTCCGCATCGAGGGCGAAGCCGCCGTCGCACTTGCAGCGGAAGCTCCCCACCGTGTTGCGACACTTCCCGTGCGCGCACAGCACCGGGAACGTCTTGCACTCGTTGACGTCTGCGGGCAGAAGCGGGGAGGTGGCGGTGGGATGCAGCAGGTGCGAGAGCGCGGAGACAGCGGCGGAACGAGGGGCGGCAGAGGCGGGTTGCGTGTTAACGGGCAAAGCAGCGGCGGTCGGCGGAGTCGCCACGGGGGCGAAGACGGCGGCACGGGCCGACGACGCGGTGGCTGCGGGCCCACGCGGTGGCTGTGGGCCCACGCGGTGGCTGTGGGCCCACGCCGTGGCTGCGGGCCCACGTGTGAGCGCGGCGCACCGACAGACGGTTGTTTGTGCTGGGAGCGAGCGAGCGAGCGAGGGAGAATGAGCGCAGCGCGCCACGTGCGCAAACAACGACGGGCGTTTATTTAATCGCTGCTAATTGCACCGGCTCCAATCGGCTGCTTTCGTAAATAAATAAAACGAGAAAACGACGCCGAGATCGCATTCGGTGAAATGAAGGCGTGCTCATGTTCAAGGCTCATGCCGATGCTCTCCGTGCGAACGAGTGGGCGCCCGGCACCCACTGCCAAGGCTCGCTGCGTACGCCGCATAAGACCACTGCCCACTGGGATGGCACGCGCGAGTCCTCGTCTCATTGGCCGGCACGCCGCAGTTCTTCAGACTGGGAAGAGGAAGGACGAGGGGGGGGGGGTAGTGGGGGGGGGTACGAGCAGAGCTCAGGAGAACGGGCGGTGTGGGGAGTGACCTCGAGTTAATCTTCCACGTGTGCCCCGCACAAAAGATGGGGCCCTTTTCGCCAACGAAGGGGCCGGGAGCTCTGAGCTGGGCAGAAGTCGGTGCAGCGGCAGTGGTTGGTGACAAGAGTGGAAAGGACTCGCGGAGGGCTGTGGTTTGGCCGCAGATTTTCGGGCGGGAGGCAGAAGGGTCACGTGTTGTGCATATGGGGTGTTTTTGTGTGGCTATAGGGAAATCTCTTGTTTTTGTCTGTCTTTGTATGTGTGTGTGTACACGTGTGTGTGTCCCATCGGTGAGCACCTCCGGCAGGCAAGGCTGCATTGGCTGGGCCATGTAGCCCACATGCCCAATCATCGCATGCCCAAACAGCTTTTGTTTGGCCGGATTGAGGGGGCTAAACGGGGCGCAGCACAGGCTAGAGAAGAGATGGAGTGATGTGGTACAGGAGGCACGGGCTAGAGAAGAGATGGAGTGATGTGGTATAAGAGGATGTGGAGCCGTGTGGATTTGCCGATGACTGATACCAGCGGTGTCAAGATCGGCCTCTGTGGAGGAGGCTCGTGAAGGACGCTGCTACTGGGCAGTTGGAGGCAGTCGCCCTCCAACAACAACGGAGGGCGGAGGAGCGACGCTCACAACAACGAGCGAAGCGCCGGGTGGCTAAAGCACAGCAGGTTGGCACAGTAGGGGGCACAGATGGTGCATCAGCCAGTCATCTCGGTCATCTCAGTCAGTCGACCCGTGGCACCTGCTGGGTCTGCCCCGTGACCTACTGCCAGCGGGCATTCGACACTTCACGTGGCCTCAAGGTGCACATGGCCTGGCACAAGCGTCGTGGTGACGTCACCGCCACTTAGTGGCGAATGGCGGTTGTTGTGTGTTGTGTCTCTGTGCGTGTCTGTGTGTGTCTCTGTGTGTGTGTCTGTGCGTGTGTGTCTGTGTGTGTGTCTGTACGTGTCTGTGTGTGTGTCTGTGTGTGTGTGAGTGTGTTTGTGTGTCTGTGTGTGTGTGGGGAGCGGTAGTGAAGCGGTTAACGCAGTGCGCTATGAACCTGGCGACCCGGGATCGATTCCCGCTCACGGCCAACACCAGTGACGATTATCTGAACCGGTCCTGGGCCTCCCCTAGGTCGACTCAGCCTCAAATGAGTACCTGGTGCAGTGCATAAAAACATTGCCACTGGGGAGACAAAGGCGGTCGGGCGTGGTGCTGGCCAACCACCCCCTCGTGTACCGTTCCGGCCTTCATAGGTGCTTGCTAACAGCACTTGCCCCTACAGTCTGTTAAGGCTATACGGAGGATATTTGTCTTTGTCTGTGTGTGTGTTCGTGCGGTGTGTGTGGGGAGCGATAGTGCAGCGGTTAGCGCTACGCTGCGCTACGAACGTGGCAAACCGAGTTCGATTCCCGCTCACGGCCAACACCAGTGACGATTATCTTGAACCGGTCCTTGGCCTCCCCTAGGTCAACTCAGCCTCAAATGAGTACCTGGTGCGGTGTGTAAACATCGTCACTGGTGAGACAAAGGCGGCCGGGCGTGGTGTTGGCCACCCACTCCCTCGTGTGCCGTGCCGGCCTTCATAGGTGCTCGCTAACAGCTCTTAAAGGCTATACGGTTATGTGGGGGATCTCTGTCTTTGTTACGAGTCTATGTGTGTGTATGTAGATGTGTATGTGTGTAGATGTGTGTGTGTGTGTATGTGTGTAGATGTGTGTGTGTATGTGTGTGTGTATGTGTGTGTGTGTATGTGTGTAGATGTGTGTGTGTGTATGTATGTGTGTGTGTATGTGTGTAGATGTGTGTGTGTGTATGTGTGTGTGTATGTGTGTAGATGTGTGTATGTGTGTGTGTATGTGTGTAGATGTGTGTGTGTGTGTGCACGTGTCTCCCTTTTTTCCCCTCCTTTTGACAAAACCCTTTTATTTTCAGCCGAAAAGGAACAGTGGGGGGGGGGGGGAATGGGGGGATGAGGAGGGGATGGGGGGGATGGGTGTGGGGGGGATGGGGGGATGGGTGTGGGGGGATGGGGGGGGGGATGGGGGGGGTTCCTCTGCGGGGCAGCTGCCCTCCCGCCGTCCGGTCAGCCCGTCGCCGTTGACGAGGTGTGGATGATGCGTTACCGGCGACTGGGGCAAGCTTAACGATCCGTGGCGGCGCGACAACGCGCGCCGCATTCCCCAGACGCCGGAAGTCGTGGTGGCGAGATGTTAACCACCTCGTCCGGCATGCGACAAGTCGTGGGTTCGATCCCAAACCTGACGCCTGCTGTATGTTTGGAGTTTTCATGTTTTGGCCGTGGTCGCGTAGAGCATTTGGCTGCTTTACATTTCCACGTTATAAGCAACTTCGTTGAGCTATCTTTCGTGATAGCTTCTGAAAAAGAGCAATATAGCTCAGTGGGCCTGACCTGGTAAAATAAAAAAATTGTTTAGTTTACTTGATGCCTTGTAATAGGTGTCTATTTGGTGTTTGAACAGCTTAACAACTATATTTATGTCATTCAATAGTGTTTTATTGTCTATACGTTGTTTTGTTCCGGTTGCTTTCCTTCATCGCTGTACTTTGTTTTGCTCGCTTGTTTCATTTTTGTTGACCCAGGTTCTTCACTCTTGCAAACGCGACTCGTCCGTGTTTCTTGGTTACACAAATTAAACGTGAGACCTTTGGCCGAACGTCCCACTCCTACGCCAAGATTCCCTTACGCCAAGCCTCCTTCGTTTGCCCGATGCAGCAGCTGTTGCCCATCGCTTGTCAAGCTTCCACTAACAGAAAGGGGCCTTCAGACGTCACGCGGTTCAACCTGGTAAAATAAAATATATCCGGGCGCGGCCCACGCTGCCGCAAGAGTGCGAATGTCAAGTGAGCGACGCCGATTGATCACTCGGACGATCGGTGATTGGCGATGGGGCTTTGATTTTTTTTTTCCGTATTCTGTAGGCCTGGCTGGGGGTGGATCGCAGAGAATTTAAATGGCAGTGTTTTCCACGCTGGAGTGCCACCATTTTATCATCGTTATAATTTTTATTTTGGATCTGTAAGGCGCCGCGCAGTTTTAATTCGCTCTTCGAGAGAAAGGGATTGAGAGGTGCGTGAATCCACAGGCGAGGCAGCCAAAACCAACGCCGACGATTGCACCAAGCCCTGTGGCCCGACAATGGGATTATCTGGTAGTGATGTGTTGCTGCTGCTGCTGCGTTGCCAGCGAGTAGCTGGAACCGGACTTGGCCCGCAGTGAGCACTGAGAGCCATCGAGAAGTGCCCGTAGCGAGCAACAGGTAAGGTTGGCGTGGCAATCGAGAGAGCGGCGCAGGCCTGGCTGGCTTAACAGGGTTGCCGTAGTCACATCATTAACAAGCACGAACGACGGAAAAACTCAATTGTCAATGACACCGTGTGCGGAGTAGGACCGTCGGCCGAAACGTATTTTTCTCTTGCAAGGCCACGCACGGTGGTGCTGTGGACGAGCGCGCCGGCGCTTTATAGCAACCCCCCCCCCCGACCCCGCCGAGCCCCCGCCCGCCCACCTCACCTTTAAAGACGGGCCGTCCCGTGAGCACGTCCCCGCGGTTGGCGTAGCCAGGCCCGCGTGGGCACAGCGCGTCGAACTCCTTGGTGCCGGCCGGCGGGCACGCGTCGCACTCCGCGCCCCACGCCGCCCCCACGGAGCAGCAGCAGGCGTCCATGCGCATGCGGCCCAGCGGGCGCTCGCACTCCTCCTCGTCCCACTCCAGGAAGCACTGCTCCAGACGGAGGTCTTCGCCGTACCGTCGCGGCGGGGGCGGCGGTGACAGCGGCAACAACATTCGGTTACGTTTAGCGTCGGCTCTGTTTGGGTCTCGCCCCCAAGCGCCGTGCTTCTCGGCGCTGCGGACGCCGCTTGCACAGGAGGTGGACAACCGTGCTAATCGGACGTGTGGGGAAAAAGAGATGCTTCTCTGTTTATATTCAATGAATGTACAGAGCTGTGGGATGCAATTAGCACGAATTATGCTATATACCCACAATATATATACTTTTGGGTTATATCGCATAAATATATAAATGAGTCATTAAAACCCGCCACCACCCGACACAGCCAACTAGTAAGGGTTGTCACGTGAACAGAACGTGCCAATTCGTCACTAGTACAGCACACCGGTGTGAGCCAAGCCACAACATTTACAATATGAGTACGACCTTTCGCCAGTAATTACAATTGCACGCCCCCCCCCCCATCACCGAAGTTGTCAATTAAAACAGAAACGTGTTCAACTCTTATTTGGACCCCCGGAACTGTGCTGAGAAAATTCGCAAAACTACATCCATCCACATCCCCCGCAGAAAGCGAGACATCACCGCTTGTTAGAGAACACCGGACCGTGGAACGCAGGAGGTCGTAGGTTCAATCCCGGGACCCTGACGAAGGCCGTTGTGCGTTTGGAGTCCGCGTGTTCTCTCTATCCCCGTGGTGGTCACGTGAATTTTTCTCCGGTCTCTCCACATTTACAATCGCCACGCGTTTAGATAATTTGGCTGAGACTATAAATTCCTACGTGTGATGATATGAGCCACTTCGATGGAACTATTACGTGTGACCAGGTCGGCTCTGAAAAATAACTATTAGCTCGGCGGGCTTGACCTGGGTAAATAAAATAGCAAAAACTTAAAATCGAGAACACGAGATGTTGCCCAACATTTGCAGAAAGCGTCGCCAGGAGTCGCGTGCGGCATAGGGAGAGCCACACAATTTAAACCTCTGCCGGCAGAAAGAGGAATGTCCGTCGCTGGCGTGTCGTTTGTGCGGGGGGGGGGGGTGGGGGCTGCGTGCAAACGCGGAGTCTCTCACCCACGCACGTGCGTCCCGTGCCGTCCAGGATCAGTCCCTGGGGGCAGTCGCAGCGGAACGAGCCGGGGGTGTTCACGCAGCGCCCGTTGGGACAGACGCCCGGGAAGACGTCGCACTCGTTCACGTCTGCGCGCACGCACGCACACACACACACACACGCACGCACACACACACGCACACACACACGCACGCACACACATACACACACACACGCACGCACACACGCACGCACACACACACGCACGCACGCACACACACACGCACACACACACGCACGCACAAAGACAAAACAAAGACAAAGATCCCCCATATAGCCTTAACAGACTGTAGGGGCAAGTGCTGTTAGCGAGCACCTATGAAGGCCGGAACGGTACACGAGGGGGTGGGTGGCCAGCACCACGCCCGACCGCCTTTGTCTCCCTAGTGGCAATGTTTACACACCGCACCAGGTACTCATTTGAGGCTGAGTCGACCTAGGGGAGGCCCGGGACCGGTTCAGATAATCGTCACTGGTGTTGGCCGTGAGCGGGAATCGAACCCGGGTCGCCAGGTTTATAGCGCAGCGCGCTAACCGCTACACTACCGCTCCCCACACACACACACACACGCACGCACGCACACACGCACGCACACACACACACACGCACACACACACGCACACACACACACACGCACACACACACGCACACACACACACGCACACACACACACACGCCCACGCACACACACACACGCACGCACACACGGCGACACTTCCGACATGTGCCAAACAACGGTCCGGCAAAATTTGTGTCGTTAACAAGGCCCTCCACCACCCGACGCGGTCATAGTGTGCAAGCGTGTACACGTGCCGATTATTACTGTCGTTTCAGATGTAGCCGTGCTCAGTATGAGAGGCGTGGCAGTTGAAGGCAACGTGAAGCGTACACAGTGGTTCCTCTAACAACGCTGCCAAAACCTTTTGCAAGCGTTGCTTTGGCCGATTAGATGCCAATGAATTAAAGGTTGTGTTACTCGTTCCTTTCTTTTGTCTGGCTGATGTGGATGCAGAGCAACAACTCCGATGGCACATCCAGGTGGTCCAGCCAGAGGAGTGAATCGCGTCATGAGCAGCGGAACGTATCCCTGTGATGTCTCCTTCGCATGCGTGGATCGGGCATTGTGTCGACATACGTTGCAGCGGTGTGTTCTGGACGACCGCAGTCGCACACCGGGGAGGTTTGTAATTTCCACTTGTGCATGTCAGGTATCTGCCACGGTTTGTGCGGATGCGGTTGCATTATTGATTCCAGATCACGTAACAATGCTTCACACGTGTTCAGCCACTGCCACGTGGGATTGGCGTTTGGTGGTTCATTCAGCACATCATCATCGTCCCTTTGGGGTCGATAAAATTAGTACAATTTTGTGGGGAAGTGAACAGCGGCTGTCTGAGACGTAGACTCGCCCCCATCATAGTAACGAGGCATTGCCACCGAGGGTTGTCAAGAGGGGCTGAGCGCTGCCTCGATCGCTCATCTGAGCAAGAAATCACGTCGACTCTCGTTCAGCAAGGGCCACCAGGGGCCACGCCAAGGGGCCCCGTCGCCGTGGAGGACGCTGAAGAGGCCTTGACAAGTCCCGAGGACACTCACCCTCGCAGTTGACGCTCTTGGAGCGGGAGAAGCCACGCGGGCAGGCGGGGTCTGTGAGGCCCCAAACAGACGGACGATCAAAACGCACGGTAATTTGTGCAATTGTTATAACTTACATCAGTCAGTCTTTTTTCTATATACGGCTGTACATGTTTTATGACCTTTATAAGCCAGAGCCCAAAAATATATTAATAATTATATCTGCAATGATGTATAGTAATAATAATGTATTAAGAATTCAAACGACTTACATAAGCCAGTCTATTTTCTATATATATAAATATTTTATGACATTTAGATGAAAGTTAATTTTAAAAATCCACAAGCAAAATAAATTCTCTCTCGTGCATTTTGTTTGCCATTATCTCATTTACTAATTTTTTTTTTACTTTATAGTTTTCGCCTGTCCCCCCAAAACGGGCTCCAATTCTGCCTTCAATGTCGTGCCGTCGCACGGCGAAGAAACCGAAAATCTCTCGCTAGCTCGCGAACAGCCCCCAGAAGATAACGTGACAAAAACCGCTTCTGTACTGTGCCGCCAAGAGGCTCCTGGAGGCGCAGGGTGGGAGGGCCCCGAGACCGGAGGCCACTCGGGGTCCACGCTTATTCACCGGCGACACAACCAGGCGCCGTTGTGAGGCCCTCTTTTACGCGAGGCCCTCTTTTACACGAGGCCCCCTTTTACGCGAGGCCTTCTTTTAGGCGAGGCCCAGGGGTGAATCCCCGCTTTTGACAGCTTCTGAAGTCACCTCAATAGCTTCGCATCCACAATATCGGTACGCATTTTACATGACCCCCCCGAATCGCCGGGGCCACAGCAGCAAAACCCCCCCGCGACGTCGTCGGAGTCGGAGGAGCCGCGGGGGTGGCGCCGTGGGCGGCTTACCGAGCTCACAGGGCTCGCAGGGGCTGCCCCACGCGGCCCCCAGCGTGGCGCAGCACTCGGACTTCATGGTGCCGCCGTTGATGTTCACCTCGCAGCGGTTGTCCAGGATCTGCATCCAGCAGGTGCCCTTGATGCTGTCTGCGGGCCCGAGGCACGCGCCAAGGGGGACGACGCCGTGCGGACAGACGAGCAGACGGACGTCCAGACGGACACGCAGAGGGGACATGCAGACAGACGGACGTGCAGACAGGCATGCAGACAGACAGATGTGAAGGCAGACGTGCACACAGACATCCAGACAGACAAATGTGCAAACAGATGTGCATGCAAACACGCAGACAGACGTGCAGACAGTCATGCGGAAAGGAATGCAGACAGACACATACAGGTACAAGCAGGCATACACGTTCAGACACACAAGTATATAGACACACAAGAAACACCCACAAAAACATACCCACGTAATACAGGTACACACAAGTAGCCATGCATAGACACACACACACGCACCAAGACACAAACACACGCCACACAGCGGCAGACGCACACGATACACAAACGGCCGCAGGCATACACGCCCGATGTAGTGCAAACCAATACACACAAGGACACACAGACACACACAGACGACCACATCGAATACGTAGAGACGTGCAGATATGCGCATAGCCAAACGTGCACCGATAAAGCACACGTACACCAAGACACACAACACACACCCAAAGACGTTGTCAGTCAGGTCAGCGGCAACGATCAAAATCCCCCAAACCTCCCCCATTGTCTCCGCCCACCCAGAAACTACAAAGTTATATTTTACAGACACAAAGATAATGAGCTTAAGTCGTGTATAGTGTAGTGTATAGTGTAGTGTATAGTAGAGTAGTGTAGTGTATAGTGTAGTGTATAGTGTAGTGTTAGTAGAGTAGTGTAGTGTATAGTGTAGTGTATAGTAGTGTAATGTATAGTGTAGTGTATAGTAGTGTAGTGTAAAGTGTAGTGTATAGTGTAGTGTATAGTATAGTGTAGTGTATAGTACTCTTAGGTTCTTTCAGTAAAGTCACGTAGATAGAAAAATAAATAACTAATTGATGACGACGTTTCGATCGCAACAAGCGGTCGTCTTCAGGTGAAAGAGAGAAACACGCCTCTGTGACGAGGCGTTATATAGAGGGGAGGCCTCTGTGACGAGACGTTATATAGAGGGGGAGGCCTCTGTGACGAGACATTATATAGAGGGGAGGCCTCTGTGACGAGGCGTTATATAGAGGGGGAGGCCTCTGTGACGAGGCGTTATATAGAGGGGAGGCCTCTGTGACAAGGCGTTATATAGAGGGAGAGGCCTCTGTGACGAGGCATTATATAGAGGGGAGGCCTCTGTGACGAGGCATTATATAGAGGGGGAGGCCTCTGTGACGAGGCGTTATAGAGGGAGAGGCCTCTGTGACGAGACATTATATAGAGGGGGAGGCCTCTGTGACAAGACGTTATATAGAGGGGGAGGCCTCTGTGACGAGGCGTTATATAGAGGGGGAGGCCTCTGTGACGAGACGTTATATAGAGGGGGAGGCCTCTGTGACGAGACATTATATAGAGGGGGAGGCCTCTGTGACGAGACATTATGTAGAGGGAGAGGCCTCTGTGACGAGACGTTATATAGAGGGGGAGGCCTCTGTGACGAGGCATTATATAGAGGGGGAGGCCTCTGTGACGAGGCATTATATAGAGGGGGAGGCCTCTGTGACGAGACATTATATAGAGGGAGAGGCCTCTGTGACGAGGCGTTATATAGAGGGGAGGCCTCTGTGACGAGGCATTATATAGAGGGGGAGGCCTCTGTGACGAGGCGTTATATAGAGGGGAGGCCTCTGTGACAAGGCGTTATATAGAGGGAGAGGCCTCTGTGACGAGGCGTTATATAGAGGGAGAGGCCTCTGTGACGAGGCATTATATAGAGGGGGAGGCCTCTGTGACGAGGCATTATATAGAGGGGAGAGGCCTCTGTGACGAGACATTATATAGAGGGGGAGGCCTCTGTGACGAGGCATTATATAGAGGGGGAGGCCTCTGTGACGAGGCATTATATAGAGGGGGAGGCCTCTGTGACGAGGCGTTATATAGAGGGGAGGCCTCTGTGATGAGGCATTATATAGAGGGGAGAGGCCTCTGTGACGAGACATTATATAGAGGGGAGGCCTCTGTGACGAGACATTATATAGAGGGGGAGGCCTCTGTGACGAGGCATTATATAGAGGGGGAGGCCTCTGTGACGAGGCATTATATAGAGGGGAGGCCTCTGTGACGAGGCGTTATATAGAGGGGAGGCCTCTGTGACGAGGCATTATATAGAGGGGAGGCCTCTGTGACGAGGCATTATATAGAGGGGAGGCCTCTGTGACGAGGCATTATATAGAGGGGAGGCCTCTGTGACGAGACATTATATAGAGGGAGGCCTCTGTGACGAGGCGTTATATAGAGGGAGAGGCCTCTGTGACGAGGCGTTATATAGAGGGAGAGGCCTCTGTGACGAGGCATTATATAGAGGGGGAGGCCTCTGTGACGAGGCATTATATAGAGGGGGAGGCCTCTGTGACGAGGCGTTATATAGAGGGGGAGGGGAGGCCTCACGAGAGTCGCTGTCCTCTCACGACAACTCAAAAGGTCTCTCTCTCTCCCTCCCTTTAAGCTGAACTGCAGGCAGTACGCGTATGTGTGTGTGTACGTGTGTGTGTGCACGTGTGTGTGTCTGTGTGTGTGTGTGTGCGCGTGCACGTGTGTCTGTGTGTGCACGTGTGTGTGTGTGCGCGTGCACGTGTCTGTGTGTGTGTGTGCACGTGTGTGTGCACGTATGTGTGTACGTGTGTGTGCACGTGTGTGTCTGTGTGTGTGTACGTGTGTGTACGTGTGTGTGTGTACGTGTGTGTGTACGTGTGTGTGCACGTGTGTCTGTGTGTGTGTACGTGTGTGTGTACGTGTGTGTGCACGTGTGTGTGTATGTGTGTGTACGTGTGTGTGCTCGTGTGTGTGTGGGGAGCGGTAGTGTAGCGGTTAGCGAGCTGCGCTACGAAACTGGCGACCCGGGTTCGATTCACCGCTCACGGCCAACACCGGTGACGATTATCTGAACCGGTCCTGGGCATCCCCTAGGTCGACTCAGCCTCAAATGAGTACCTGGTGCGGTGTGTAGTAAACATCGTCACTGGGGAGACAAAGGCGGTCGGGCGTGGTGCTGGCCACCCGCCCCCTCGGGTGCCGTGCCGGCCTTCATAGGTGCCGCTCGCTCACAGCACTTGCCCCAACAGTCTGTTAAATGCTATACAGGGGATCTTTGCTGTACCCAAAGTCTGCTCAGGCTATCGTCGCTCTGATGACGCCTCCTCCCCCTCCTTAGGGGGGCGGGGGGGGGGGCGTTGAGTCGCCTGGCTCCGTGGTGCGGCCCGAGCTCGCTCACCGATGCACACGGTCCCCGTGGCGTCCACCTTGCTGCCCATGGAGCACTCGCACACGTACGAGCCCGCCGTGTTCTTGCACACGCCGTTCACGCACGGCCCGCCCTCGCACTCGTTCACGTCTGCTCGGGGGTGGGGTGGGATGGCGGTGGTGGTGGGGGGGGTCACGGAAACAAATCTCATCGTCGGCGCGAGGGACGTCGGCGGCGACGGTCGCACGCATCGGCCGTTACCCGCTTGCCCCGAGGGTGCGTGAAGGCCACGCGCCGGGGGCGATCTTCGTCCCCGGCGCGCGGCGAAGCGTTACCCTCGCAGGTCTCCGACTCGGAGTTGAAGACGTAGCCGGTGGGGCAGGAGCACGAGTAGCTGCCCGGCGTGTTGCGGCACAGCCCGTTGTCGCACAGCAGGGAGTTGCGCGAGCACTCGTCCACGTCTGCGGGCGGGCACGGCGCCGTTAACCTCCACCCCACCGCCGCCCCCTCGCGCTCTGCTCACGTCCGCCCCGAGGTCGCCACCGGGCACCCCGGGCAGATCGCGGCTGGCGCCCCCCTCGCCGCTCGTTCCCGACCGCTCACCCATCGCGAGCTGAATGTAAGTCACGGGCAGTCCCCGACTTACGAACGGGTTCCGTTCCCGAGGCCCGTTTCGTTATTTTGCCAAACTTACGAACGGTTCGTAAGTCGGGAACGCAATAATGTTCCGTATATAAACTATTTTTTTTATTTTACCAGGTAAGGCCCAGTGAGCTATGCGGCTCTTTTTCAGAAGCAACTCTGCCCACAAATGGTAGCCTTATCACGTAGGGAAAAATCCACGCAACCATGAGGAGAGAGACACGCAAACTCCAAATATACGGCCACCTCCTGTATACCAGGAGAGGTAGTTAGCATCTCACCACCGTGGTGCCCAGTTGATACAATGGTGCTAGTTTTGATAACTATGCCCCCACCACAGCCTCCGTCTACCCAGCGGTACAATTGGGTCCACCGCAGTCGGCTAGTGATGGGCAGGTTTAATGCGGTGAGCGGCAGCGGCAGCGGTGGTCGGAGGCGATTGGCCGAGGTGACTCACCCACGCAGCTCTTGCCGGAGATGTCCGACTCGTACCCCGAGTTGCACATGCAGCGGTAAGTGGCGCGCAGATTCTCGCACATGCCGTTGGGGCAGATGTCCGGGTCCAGCGCGCACTCGTTAATATCTGCCACCGCACAAAGACACAGATCCCCCGTGCAGCCTTAACAGACTGTTGGGGCAAGCGCTGTTTGCGAGCACCTATGAAGGGTGGCACGGCACACGAGGGGTGGGTGGCCAGCACCACGCCCGGTCGCTTTTGTCTCCCCAGTGACGATGTTTATACACTACACCAGGTGCTCATTTGAGGCTGAGTCGACCTAGGGGAGGCCATGGAAATAGTTGAGATAATCGCCACTGTTGGTGGCCGAGAGTGGAAATCGAACTTGGGTTGCTGGATTCGTAGTGCAGTGTGCTAATCACTGAACTACCGCTCCCCACACGCACAACCGCCATTGCCTCCTCCGCCCCACGCGTCCAGGGAATACCACCCACCCCCTTGTGACGACGCACGGTGGGATAGTGACTAAGACAGTTTGTGACTCATTGATTAGATTTCCATTTTTCAACCAACACTGACACACAGTACACAAACATTCTGACACTGACACACAGTACACAAACATTCTGACTCTGACACACAGTACACACACATTCTGACACTGACACACAGTACACAAACATTCTGACACTGACACACAGTACACAAACATTCTGACACTGATACACAGTACACAAACATTCTGACACTGACACACAGTACACACACATTCTGACACTGACACACAGTACACAAACATTCTGACACTGACACACAGTACACAAACATTCTGACTCTGACACACAGTACACAAACATTCTGATACTGATACACAGTACACACACATTCTGACTCTGACACACAGTACACAAACATTCTGACTCTGACACACAGTACACAAACATTCTGACACTGACACACAGTACACAAACATTCTGACTCTGACACACAGTACACACACATTCTGACTCTGACACACAGTACACACACATTCTGACTCTGACACACAGTACACAAACATTCTGACACTGACACACAGTACACACACATTCTGACTCTGACACACAGTACACAAACATTCTGATTCTGACACACAGTACACAAACATTCTGACACTGACACACAGTACACAAACATTCTGACACTGACACACAGTACACAAACATTCTGATACTGACACAGTACACAAACATTCTGACACTGACACACAGTACACACACATTCTGACTCTGACACACAGTACACAAACATTCTGATTCTGACACACAGTATACAAACATTCTGACACTGATACACAGTACACAAACATCCTGACACTGACACACAGTACACAAACATTCTGACACTGACACACAGTACAGAAACATTCTGACTCTGACACACAGTACACAAACATTCTGACTCTGACACACAGTACACAAACATTCTGATACTGACACACAGTACACACATATTCTGACACTGAAACACAGTACACAAACATTCTGACACTGACACACAGTACACAAACATTCTGACACTGACACACAGTACACAAACATTCTGACTCTGACACACAGTACACAAACATTCTGACACTGACACACAGTACACACACATTCTGACACTGACACACAGTATACAAACATTATGCTTCTGACACACAGTACACAAACATTCTGATACTGACACAGTACACAAACATTCTGATTCTGACACACAGTACACAAACATTCTGACACTGATACACAGTACACAAACATTCTGACACTGACACACAGTACACAAACATTCTGACACTGATACACAGTATACAAACATTCTGATTCTGACACACAGTACACAAACATTATGATTCTGACACAGTACACAAACATTCTGACACTGACACACAGTACACAAACATTCTGATTCTGACACACAGTACAGAAACATTCTGACTCTGACACAGAGTACACAAAGATTCTGACTCTGACACACAGTACACAAACATTCTGATACTGACACACAGTACACAAACATTCTGACACTGACACACAGTACACAAACATTCTGACACTGACACACAGTACACAAACATTCTGACACTGACACACAGTACACAAACATTCTGACACTGACACACAGTACACAAACATTCTGACACTGACACACAGTACACAAACATTCTGACACTGACACACAGTACAAAAACATTCTGATTCTGACACACAGTACACAAACATTCTGATTCTGACACACAGTACACAAACATTGTTGTCCCACGTTCGACCGCATAGCCGCATCCGAGTGAATTAAAATCGCACGAAATAGCCAATTTTGGGTAGAAATAGGTTGAACTGCACATTCGCGAAATCTCACAAACCCGCGTAAAGCGAGGGAAACCTGTATTTGTAATTTTTTTACAGCGCGTTATTGATAAGTCAACAATTATCTAAGTGTGTGCTCTACAGCATAAAAAAATAAGAATAGGTTTTACCCTTTCTGGCAATAAAACAGGTGTTAAGACGTTCAAAGACCGAATAAATACCTTCTGCAAAGACTTCGTTAACTGCACGCACTTGTGGCAAAGCATACAAAAGCATACAAACAAACAAGCTCTAATCACTATTAATGGCATTGACTTTGAAACTGGCCTCAACCAGAGACAGAAGCCTTCTGCACAGCCTAGTCTCACTAGGGTCAGATCAGAGAACGCCAAAAGGCGAACAATTCAGGTATCAGAGTATTACCTCGAGCTATGAATTATTAGTGCTTGAGCATCTTAACGACTCCTGTTTCATTGCCAGAAAGGGTAAAACCTCTTCTTGTTTTTCAAGCTTTGATACGGGCAAAATAAGGTCCCTGGATGTGCGTGCTCGTCGGTTGGCTGAGTGAAAGGTGGGCAATGCCCTTTGCCCAATCCACGTACTGCTGGCCCACAAACCCCGTCAGGTGCGCTGCTGCCCTCTTCAAGCAGTTACATTCCCTAAAACTCCCTGGCTGTCCAGCGCAAACATGAAGTTTAATTCACGACATTATAACAACAACAAAAAGACTTCAATCTTCGTCAGGCGTTACCCAATATAGTCCGGTATTCCGTCACAGCACTCTGGTGACGTCACCACATTTCGCTGCACGGACGGAGGATGCGGCAAGCACGGACGGAGGATCCGGCAAGCACGGAAGGAGGATGCGGCAAGCACGGACGGAGGATGCGGCAAGCACAGCCTCTCGGCCTTCCCCTTGGGCTTCCGGTCTTCCACTGAACGTTGACTGCGGTGGTAATGAGAGTTTTACCCCACCACCATCCCCCCCCCCCAAACTGGGGTTTAAACGATCAGCTGACACGTAATGAGAGTTTTACCCCACCACCATCCCCCCCCCCCAAACTGGGGTTGAAACGATCAGCTGACACGGTTCAGGGTCGGGTTTCCCCCCTCCCAGCGGCCCAGTTCACATCGGAACTTCGCGACGGCAAAAAACCAAATTAGGAACGCGTCCGAGCCGAGGGGTTGAAGTTTGTACCGCCGTGGGTCGCAAGAGGCAGCGGGCGCTTTCTCTGCTGCCGAGGAACTCCCCCCCCACCCCCCCACCCCCGTCCCTTCGCTGCCGACGATCGCTCGGTCAACCCACCTCTGCCGTCGGCCGTGATGCCGAGGCCGCTGCCGCACAAGGACTGGAACTCCGCTGCGGAAACGCGACACGTTGTTAATCGGAAAGCAAGAGACGTCGCGCGCGTCACAAACGCCGCGTGTACGACAGTATCGCGCGCTGGAGGTCTACCCGTGTGTGTTGTCTCGGTCGTGATGCTCGGCAACAACACTGTGGACCTTTTTTCTCTCCGCCTGATGACGACCACTTGAGTGGCGATCGAGTTTTTTTTATGTTTTTATGTTTTTTTATAATTTTTTATTTTATTTCCTATTTACGCGGCTTTACCGAAAGAACCATAGAATAGGAAATAAATATATTCAAGGTGACAGCCCTTTGTTGGGTGACGGTCCTGGTGTCGACAGGTAAAACCAAAGCTCAAATAATTTTTACCAGGTAAGGCCCACTTGAGCTATAAAGCTCTTTTTCAGATGCGACCTGGTTATGACAAACGATAGCCCAACGAAGTGGCTTATTATCATGTGGAAATTTATAGCAGCCAAATACTCGTTGATTCTAAAGGTGGAGGTCAAAGCCGGAGGACCCGGAGAAAGATCCACATGACCAAGGGGAGAACACGCAAACTCCAAATATACAGCAGAAGGCGTCAGAGTCGAGATCGAATTCACGACCTTCTGTATACCAGGCGAGTTAGATAACATCTCGCCACCGCGGTGCCCAGCAGGTGTGCCATGAAGAAGGGCCATTGCCTGAAACGTCACCGGTTAACGTTTTTTTCCTTTTTGGGCCACAGTGTCATTGAATGATTGTGTTCATGATGATGATGTCAACATGCATTGTGCTACTACTGCACATTGTATGCTGGCTGTTGAAGAGAGAGAATGAGGGAACGTTCTCAGATAAGCAGAGAGCCGCTGTAGAATTCGTCCCCCCTAAGCTCTGCGGTCCTCCATACATAAAGACGTTATTGGCCAATTAATGAGCGTTTTTACATGTGGGAAGAAACCGTAGCACCCGGAAAGACCCACGTGTGCGAGGGGGAAACACTCTATCCCACGGAAACAGCATGGGTGTAGTCCACATTTGCTGTACCGCCTTCTGGAAGATCCAAGGGTATGGCACACACCTCCACGACGCCCGCGGGAAGGGAGTTTCAGAACATGTGTACGCGATCCACCAACACTCGCATTGAGTGCTGACATGTGCTGAAGTGTGCTGACACGTGGTGACATGCACTGACACATGCTGACACGTGCTGACGTCTGCTGACACGTGCTGACGCGTGCGCACGTGTGCTCCTGTGTGCCGACACATGCTGACATATATGCTGACACATGCCGACACGTACTGCCATCGACTGACACGTGGTGACAAATGCGGACGCGTGCCGACGTGTCATGATACGTGCCGACGTGTCCCAATGCGTGCTGACACGTGCTCACAGGCACTGACACGTGCCAACACGCGCCGACACGCGCTCAAGTGTGCTGACGTGCGCTGTGTGGGCGGGGGGGACGCGTGGCATGCGGCGCTACCGGAGTTCTTGGCGGGGCAGGGCAGGCACGGCTCCCCGAAGCCGTGCTCCGTGCTGGCGCAGCAGCACTCCGACTTGGTGACGGCGCCCGGGAAGGGGCGCACGCACACGCCCTTCTTGATGGCGCCGTAGCACGTGCTGCGCATGTGCGTGTCTGACAAACGGACGCAGGGTGGCGCGCGGAGTGAAGGGTTGAACAACAAAAAAACAAAATTCTGAATCGGCTACGTTCAGGCGGAGCATCCAAACGCAGGCTGCGTGAATGGAGGGGAATGTCCAAGCCATGCGGGAGGGAGCGTAGGGGGGAGGGAGCGTAGGGGGGAAGGAGCGTAGGGGGGAAGGAGTGTAGGGGGGAGGGAGCGTAGGGGGGAAGGAGAGGGGGGTACTCACCGACGCAGATGCGGCCGTCCATGCCGATGACGAGGCCCGGGGGACACTCGCAGCGGAAGGATCCCTCGCTGTTCACGCAGCGCCCGTTCATGCAGATGCCCGGCGTCTGGCACTCGTCGATGTCTGCCTGGCACAAATCCCGCAGGCGTCACTAAGCATGGCGGCACAACGAGCCCTGTCCATCCCATCCGGCGGCGGCGGCGGCGCCGTCGCCCCGTCGCCGTGCACGCGGCATGGCGCCACCCGCTGCTTTAGCAGCTGTTTGCGATAAGACAACCGTTCAGGGGAAAGCCCCCCACGTGAGCAGCGGTCCCAATGGGAGTGCAGTGGCGCCGGCGTGACACCTGTTCGTCCCGCAGCCTGCGCTCGCTGGCGACTACACGCCGTGGCACGGGGACAAGGAACCGTCCTGAACGGTGCCGGCACGCACGGCGTTCCGGGGAAGTTGTCCGGTCTGGCGTACCGTCGTGCACGCCGGCCCATTTCCACCGCCACACGTGATCGTCTGTGTGCGTCGAGCTCGTTGTAAGCGTGTACGCGCGCGTCCCATGGAGGGGGGGGGGCGGTAGCGTCACCCCACGTGCACGCACCGACGCAGTAGCGGCCGTTGGGCGCCAACGAGAAGCCCGGCTTGCAGATGCACTTGAAGCTGCCGTCCTCGTTGATGCACATCCCGTTGAGGCACATGTTGGTCGTCGCGCATTCGTCGTGGTCTCCATCGCGCACGGGAGAACAATAATAACGTCAACAATTATCATTTGCGTTCATTCGACTTTTTGCGGCGAAATACTCCAAATGCGCGATGTTGATTCGAAACGCGGAGGGACAAACCGGTGGACCCGGAGAAGAATCCACACGATTCACAGGGAGAGAGACCATGCAAACTCCCAAAATACAGGTGTCAGGGTCGCGAATCGAACCCACGATCTCCTGTATACCAGGCGAGGAAGTTAACATCTCGCCACCGTGGCGCACAAATAAGCGGAAGGCAGCAGCAGCCACGTGGGCTTGGGAGTGTTGGGTGGTATTCATGTTCTTGATTCTTTCGGTAAAGTCATACAGAAGGGAAACAATAAAATAATAAAAATATAAAACAATACAATTCTCACGACGTTTCGACTGCAACACAAGCAATCATCATCAGGTGTGAAAACCACAGCAAGAAAATTTGAAAAAGTGGCTTTTTTTAACGCTAGCACCACGGAGAACGATTTGGCAGTTATTCAGATGGACGAGTCCATCTATGTTCGGAAGAGAGGAGGGGGGAGACGAAAATAATGGATGCGGTCTGAAAGCCACCATAAGTGTGAACAATCAATTAAGACCCGAAATGGTTTATCAAATCCTTCCAATGATTGCTAAGCCAAAATCCATCTTCTCAGTTGAAATTGTCTCTGTGTTTGTATATGTGGTTGTGTGGGTTAGGGTGGCTGGGGGGGGATGGGGGGCTAGTGGGGGTTGGGGGGTTGAGGGGTCTCACCAACGCAGTTCTTGCCGTCCGCTGCGAGGTCGAAGCCGGCGTTGCAGATGCACTGGAAGCTGCCCTCGGTGTTGACGCAGCGCCCGTTGCGGCACAGCTGCCCGTTGTGGATGCACTCGTCGATGTCTGCGGTGCAGTGCATCGCACAAAAAGGTAAAGGTACCACCCCCGCCCAATAGCCTTAACAGACCGCTGGGGGAAGTGCTGTTAGCGAGTAGCACCTATGAAGGCCGGCACGGCACACGAGGGAGTGGGTGGCCAGCACCACGCTCGTCCGCCTTTGTCTCCCTCGTGGCGAAGTTTACACAATCGCACCAGGCACTCATTTAAGGCCGAGTTGACTTAGGGCAGGACCAGTTCGGATATTCGTCACTGCTGTCGGCCGTGAGCGGGAATTGAACTCGGGGACACCGGGTTCGCAGCATATCGTAATGACCACTACACCACTGCACCCCTCCCCGTGTCTTTGGGACATGGCGTAACGAAGGGGAGGCATTTCCACTGGGGGCTACTCCCACAACCAGCGGTATATTTAACGCACGCGTGCAACAACAATAGCCTCCAATTGCCCACTAAGTGGTGGTGGCGTCACCACAGTGCTTGGGGTGCCAGGTTATAGGTGCTGTCTTCAGGCCATCGTGTGAATTGTCGAAGGGGTGCCGACCGGAGATCACGGGAGAGTCCCCCAGGTGTAATGGGTCAACCGACGCGCATGCACGCACAGCGAAAGCCGGGGCGGGATGCACGCACGGACGGGCGGGCGAGCGGGCGGGCGGGCGGGCGGGCCACGTACCGATGCAGGCCGGCTTGGCCGGGTTGACCTGGAAGCCGGTGTGGCAGCGGCACTGGAAGGAGCCCGGCGTGTTGATGCAGTCGCCGTGGCTGCAGGGCCCGCTGCCACACTCGTCGACGTCTACCGAGGCCACAAACGGAGAGACGAGGCCTCCTATAAACTGCCGCCAATTCACCGCCGCGAATTTGCCCGCTCGTCGATAGAAATACTGCGCAATGGGCCGGAGTTGCAAAAAAAATTGTATTTTGCGTGGCAGAATTCCTCCCCCGCCCCCCCCCCCCACAACTGTGAAAACTTAGCCAGGACCTTCCTTAAAAGAGTTATGAGAATCAGTGACGTTTGTTGTTGGCAACAAGCCGAGTAATAAGGATATTTGCTTTTGTGCCTTAACAGAAACTGTTGATTGCCGATCTCCAATTGTCTCTATACTTTGGTCCCGTATTGTTGTTGGACAGCCCAAACAAGATTTATATAAAAAAGATAGAACAAAAATTGGAAAATTTGCCAGTTTTCGTACGCAAAAAACAGTCGTTGATTAAGAAACAAGGCAAAAAAACGAATTTGGCAAATAACTATGGCAAGAAGATTTACTCGGAGTATGTGAAAGATGATCGGCTAAGAAATTAAGAAATAAGGACAAAAACTGGGGGGTCACCGCCGCTGCTGTTTTTAAAGCCAAAGGAATCAAGTGGGAACAGCTGACATGAGAGACCAGACCAGCTACGGCGTGGACAGCCAAGAGAGAAGCCAAGAGAATCAGATGGAGATGGCAGCAGCAGCAGCAGCAACACAAACACCACCGGGCAGTTCGGAGGTCGCTCCAAGACCTTTTCCCAGCAGTGAGAGGTTACAGGCTGACAACAACAACTGCTCGCGATCACCAGTGCGCGAACCCCAGTCGTCCCAGGGCAGTCAAATTCTACCGTGCACAGCATCGTGGTGAATTGACGTGGAAGGGGGTTGTGGCGGGACGCTGGCGGCAGCTTCACGGCGGTTTTCTCTTCACGGCACCGTAACGGCAGCCGTCAGAGGCCAAGCGGAGCAGGGCTCCTGGAGGTCAAGGGTCATCGCTCGGTGAGGCTGCCGGGATGCACGGTAGGGATCGCGGCCAAACCCGGGCGCGTGGCGACGACGGGCACGGTCGGCACCGCGAGGACGGGCGCGCGGACGCCGGCACCGTCGCACGTACCGATGCACTCGCCGCGGAGGTCCTGCTTGAAGCCCACGTTGCACTCGCAGCGGTAGCTGCCGGGCGTGGGCACGCAGCGGCCGTTGAGGCACAGGTTGGTGTAGTGCTTGCAGATGTCCAGCGTCTGGTTCAGCGTCACGATGTCCGGCACTGGCGGCGCAAAAAGAAAGAAGCCGCAGGGAGAGCGCAGGGCAGCGGTCGACGGAGCTCACGGCGGTCGCGACCGCGGCTGCGTAGGGTAACGGCAGCGGTGGTGACGAAGCGCGTCTGGTTGTCGAGTTAGTATTTATCACGTTAGCTTTGGTGGTGTGTGTATATATATGGAGTAGTCCCTCGGTTAACGGTGACATCGGTTAACGGTTCTTTGGTTAACGTTCCGCCTCCCATGGTTTTGACTAACGTTAACACTTTAACGGTACGTGTTTACGTTGGAAGGGACTAATGGTTAAAACATGTCATTCCTATGTTCGGCTGCTGCGTTGCTGACGCGTAAGAAGCACAAATCAACAAAAAACACGCCGCACTCCGTGTCAACTCATCGTGCATGTTTCGATTTAAAGCTTTCGTGACTGCAATGATTCATCTTCTTTGGTTCTTTCGGTAAAGTCACGTAGAATGAGAATAAAATAATAAATTGATAAAATAAAATAACGCAATAATATTCTCACGACGTTTCGTTGTGGCCGAAACGTCGTGAGAATATTATTGTGTTATTTTATTTTATCAATTTATTATTTTATTCTCATCATCGTGCATGTTTAAGCGTAAATATTGTGAGGAGCGGTAATGCAGCGGTTAGCGCACTGCGCTAGGAAGCCGGCAACCAAAGTTAAATTCCCGCTTGCGGCCAACACCAGTCATAATTATCTTAACCGGTCCTGGGCCTCCCTTCGGTCGACTCAGTCTCAAATGAGTACCTTGGTGCGGTGTGTAAACATCGTCACTGGGGAGACAAAGGCGGCCGGGCGTGGTGTTGGCCACACACCCCCTCGTGTGCCGTACCGGCCTTCGTAGGTGCTACTCACTAACAGCAACTCACTAACAGCACTTGCCCCAACAGTCTGTTGAGGCTACGCGGGGGATCTTTGTCTTCGTAAATAAGCGCCAGGTTCGGCCGCTGTGTGCGGCTTTGCTCACCGCGAAGGGGCCCTCCGGGCACGCCGTTGCCGTTGAGGCCCGGGCGGTAGGGAACCCCGTTGGGGCCGCTTGGATCCAAGGGCCCCCCGTTGGAGCCCAGGCCTGGCCCGTAGGGGCCGTAGGGGCCTCCCGGGTGAGGACCGAAGGGGCCCCCGCCAGGGCCGACACCCGGTCCCACGGGCGCACCCTCAATGCAGAGCCGGCGGAACTCATCTGGAGAGAGGATTCCCAGGGGATGGGGGTGGGGTGGGAGGTCGCGGTGTGATGCGTGGTACAACGAAACCAGGCCCGTTGTGGAGCCATCTTTAAAGCGTGTCCCAATGCCAACGGCCTCTCCTCGTTAGCTTCCCATCGACACGAGCGGCACGCATTTTTTTACGTCCTCCGCCAAGGCGAGCCGGCCGAAATCCCCAATTCCGATCGGAGGATCTCAGCGACCCCGCCGGCTCAGTGTTCTGACCCGGGCTTGTGATGGGGGTCTCTCTCTCCCCACCCCTGCCACGCCGTGCTGCGGGCGGCCCCGGCACACCCGAGGCCACCTACCGGAGCCCCGCACGGGACACATCTCGGGCAGCCCGCCGGCCGTCCAGCACCGCCCCGTCTCGCAGCAGCACTGGGTCTTGGTGAGCGGCGACGGCAGCTCGCCTCCGCAGCGGCCGCCCAGCAGGCTCGCGAAACAGGTGCCCACGCGCTGGTCTGCACGCAAGGCACAGAGACAAAAGATCCCCCCGGTGTGTAGCCTTGACAGACTGTTGGGGCAAGTGCTGTGAGCGAGCACCTATTAAGGCCGGCATTGCACACACGAGGGGGTGGGGTGGCCAGCACGACGCTTGGCCGCCTTTGTCTCCCCGGTGGCGATGTTTACACTCCAGACCAGGTACTCATTGTAGCGGAGTCGACCTATGGGAGGCCCAAGACCGATTCAGATATTTGTCAGTGGTGTTGGCCGTGAGCAGGAGTCGAACTCGGGTGGCCGGGTTTATAGTGTAGCGCTCAAAACGTTGCACTACCTCTCCCGCGAAAGCGCACACACACACGCACATGCACACACGTGCACACACACACATGCACACACACATGCACATACACACACGTGCACACACACGCACACACACACGCGCATACACACACACGTGCACACACACACACATGCACACACACCCACACATGCACACACACACACATGCACACACACACACATGCACACACACAACAACAACCGCCATTCGCCGCTAAGTGGCGGTGACGTCACCACGACGCTTGTGCCAGGCCATGTGGACCTTGAGGCCACGTGAAGTGTCGAACGCCCGCTGGCTGGAGGTCACGGGGCAGACCCAGGTGCCACGGGTCGACTGACTGAGATGACTGGCTGATGCACCACCTGTGCCCCCCTACTGTGCCAATCTGCTGTGCTTTAGCCACCTGGCGCCCGCTCGTTGTTTTGAGCGTCGCTCCTCCGCCCTCCGTTGTTGTTGGAGGGCGACTACCTCCAACTGCCCAGTAGCGTCCTTCACGAGCCTCCTCCACAGAGCCCGATCTTGACACCGCTGGTACCAGTCATCGGCAAGTCCACTCAGCTCCACGTCCTCCTGTACCACATCACTCCATCTCTTCTCTAGCCCGTGCCGCGCCCGTTTAGCCCCCTCGATCCGGCCGAACAAAAGCTGTTTCGGCATGCGGTGACTGGGCATGCGGGCTACATGACCCAGCCAACGCAGCCTTACCTGCCGGAGGAGCTCACCGATGGGACCGTGCCCAGATCGTTCAAGGATTTGTGAGCTCCTCACACAATCCAGCCTGGTTAAACCCAGGATGGATCGTAGGCAGGCCAGCCTAAATGTTTCCAACTGGCGAAGATGCTCCATTAGGGGGGTCCACGTTTCGCAAGCATAGAGAAGGGAGGGAATGACCGTGGCCGAGAAGACCTGAAGCTTAGTGCGGAGCGACAGACCAGGTAGCTTCCACACAGCGTTACGCAACCGATGAAAAGATATTGCCGTTTGATTGATTCGGAGTGAGACCTCTGCTGTTAAACTGGAGCCAGTCATAAGCACACTGCCCAGGTATGGGAAACTCTCGACTCTCTCCACAACTGCCCCATCACCGATTGGGAGTTGTGGGGGTGGAGTGTCCGATGGTACAAAATACCCAGGCAGGTGCTTAGTTTTGGTGGGGCTGATGATAAGGCCCCACCTCTTAATGGCACGCTCCAGTCTCAGCAGCAGCGTCTCCAACTCCTCCTCTGAATGAGCGGCTATTACCAAATCATCGGCATACATAACGTGGTTGACCAATAAGGAGCCATCCCTTGACCGCACCTGTGCATCGATCAGCCTCCCATTATATCTGTACCATATGGAGATTCCCCCCGGTACAGCTTCACGAACTACGTGGCCAAAATAGATGTTAAATAATGTGGGAGCCAGAGGACATCCCGGTCGCACCCCAAGGTGTATAGGGAATGGCTCTGACTCCCGGCCACGTAGTTTTACCGAGGCCCGCTCACCATCATGAAGGTCCTTAATGATCGTGAGCAGAGGGTCAGGTACTCCAAAAGCACGAAGAACAACCCAGAGCCCAGGCCTACTAATGGTATCATAGGCCTTGACCAGGTCAATAAAGCAGAGATGTAGGTCTTGCTGGAATTCCCTACACCTCTGCTGTAGCAGATGGACAGAAAATATGGCATCTGTGCAGGACCGCCCTTTCCTGAAACCGCATTGGGGCTCCACAAGCCTCTCTTCAGCGTGCCTGGCAAGGCGATGTTGAATAATCCTTGCCAGGACCTTTCCCGGCACACTGAGGAGTGAGATTCCCCTGTAGTTGTTACAGTCTGTGCGGTCCCCCTTCTTAAAGAGGGGGACCACCAGGGCATCCTTCCAATCCTGCGGAACCCGTCTAGTAGCCCAGGCTGTTGTTATGATGTCATATAGGGCAGTCTGTGCACAAACGCCACCCTCCCTCAGCATTTCGCTTGGGAGATCATCTCTGCCCGCTGCCTTTCCTGGTCTCAGACTCCGGATCGCCTTCAGTACTTCCTCAACAGATGGCACCTCAGCCAGCTACTCACAGGGGGTGACTTCTTCCAATATTTGAGGCACCGCAGCCTCAGCAGGGTCATCCTCACTTTGTGCCACGATGTATTCCTGGTTGAGGGATTTTCCCTCCCCCAGGACCTCACAGAAATGCTCAGCAAATCTGCAAACCTGTTCCTGGGGGTCGGAGATTGGATCACCGTTTTTTCCCCTAATGATGGTAATAGGTGTGGCGCTACAGGTTACTTTTTTGATGGAGTTAAATAGAGATTTGTGATCGCGGGCCACTGAGGCAGACTCCATCTCCTCAGCAACCCGCAACCACCACCCATCCTTGCAGCACCTCACAGCTCTCTGAACCTCCGAGCGAAGGCTGCGGTAAGCCTCATTCTCTGACGTGGGATTCTGTAGCCGATGACAGTGGGCCTGTCGCTTTTTCTCAACCATCCTGAACACCTCCTCTGTCAGCCAGGGTCTCTGGGGACGTCTGGACCGCGTACCCAAAGCAGCCATTGCAGCTGCATTAGTCACAGTCCTAAACCTCGCCCATTTACCCTCGACATCAGGAGGATTCGGGGATGATGCCAATCTCAGCCACAAGCGATGATGAAATTCTCGCTTGCAACTTTCATCAGATAACTGAGACCAGGTCACTTTAGGTTGGAATGGGGTCCTGGGTGTACACCCACCACCGGAGTGGAAGAATGGCAGGCGCATCTTACAGATGACTAGTCGATGGTCAGAGGGCAGATCAGCTCCACGGTAGGTCCTGCTGTCAAAGACATGGGCTCGCATCCGCTGGTCCGTCACTATGTAGTCCAGCAGATGTTCTTGCTTGGACCCGGCATGCATCCATGATGTTGTGTGGATGCGCCGATGCCAGAACAGCGTGTTGGTAATTACAAGCCCATGAGCTGCACAAAAATCTAGCAGCCTCCTACCGTTGTTATTGAGCTGATCTGGCCCATGCCCTCCAATCACTCCAGACCAGGTGCCAACATCATGACCAACACAGGCATTGAAGTCCCCCAACATGATGACTCTATCCCGAGGTGCCACTTTAGCCAGCACCTGTGACAGGAGGTCATAGAGGGCATCTGACTCATCGGCTTTGCCTGCATCCCTCCACGGATGTTCGTCTTCGGTGGGGGCATAAGTAACCACGACCACCACTCCTCACCTCCGGTTGATGGGAAGGCGAGCCCAAAGTAGCCTGGGGCTTACAGCTTCCCACACCTCACCGCCACGCTCCCATGCCCCCTTCATTCTTTTGTTCAAAAGAAGAGCCACACCCTGTTCTTTGGCAGTCTGCTGCCCCGAGTAGAGGACTGTCCACCCCTCATGGTGGCAGGAGCCAGAACCGGTCCACCGGACCTCCTGAATGCCACAGAGATCCAGGCGGTACCGGCCCAGCTCCCGACAGAGGAGTGGCAGCCTCTCCTCCGCAGTGTGTGTTCGAACATTCCACGTGGCCATCCGTAGTGGCTTTTCGTTGTTTCTGGAGGAGCCCCGAGGGTAGAGATTCAATCTCCTGGCTCTGCCAATTGGGGTTTGGCCAGGAGACGTCATAGACGCCTGTCCCCCCGGGGCCTCCGGCACAAGCTTATTAGTTACATATTTCAGTTTAACTCGTGGTTGTGGTAATTAATTGAAGGTGGAGGGGTTACCAGCCCCTCGCACCCATCCAGAGCCCCCGTTTAGCCACTGTGGTGGACACAGACGCCATGAGGGGAGAAGCCAATTGGAATTGGCCCTCCCCCCACAGGACTGTCCACGACAGAGTTGCCCGTCCGGCACCGCGAGGAGGTAGGGGGTTGTGTTGCCGGACCACACACACATGCACACACACGCGCACACACACACTGACACACACGTGCGTGTATCTGGGCCCCCGTACAACAGAGGCACTTTCTACTTTGTTGAAAATTTTCCAAGGATTTTCAAAGAAAATGCCCATTTGAGCTGTAATTGCCGACAGCCTCCGCAGGTACGATCACGAACATCCAGGTGTTTTTCTTCGGTTGGGTGGTGAGGGGGGGGGGTACTTGGAACACTTCAACCTCCTGTTGAGATTTGTTTGCTTCCGTGACCATCTAAACACCGCCGCGCAGTCCCTGGCAAGGGCAAGAAAACTAAAAACGCATCGCCCGAGAGGCTTTCACAAAAAAAACACGCAGCTTCATGCTTACACGCAGAAACCGGCGCACAATTATAACATTACATTTTCCTCAAGCAATAACAAAAGTTCACCGCAACTATTTTCCACGGCAATTATCATAAAATAGAAAACGGGGGCGAGAGCCAGAGAAGGCGAGCCAATTCGAAACGAACATCCAGATAACTTGCGGGCCCCTCAGCCTGCACGCGGGCTTGCTCACGCGCATTTAAAACCGAGACGTTGAAACATTTTCCAACCCCACACCGCCCCCCCCCGCTCCACGAGCACCGTTTTAGTGCCACTGAGCACCGTGGGCAATTACTCTCCCTCTCCTTCTCTCTCTCACTCTCACGCTCCCTCTCTCTCTGCCTCTCTCTCTCTCACTCTCCCTCTCCTTCTCACTCTCACGCTCCCTCTCTCTCTGCCTCTCTTTCTCTCACTCTCCTTCTCTCTCTCTCACTCTCTCTCTCACTCTCCCTCTCCTTCTCTCTCTCTCTTTCTTTTTACGATCAGAAGAAACAAGAAGATGCTCGGTGTAGTCGGCACTTTGCTCCGTTCATCATTTCGGTTTTTTTGTTTTTTTTAATGCTTTGCTTTATGTAAACCCCCCCCCCCCCCTTTTAAATGAAAGACCCAAAAACATGTTTTCCTTTTTTCTTTCCCCTTCCCTCTCTCTCTACCCCCCTCTCTGCCCCCCCTCTCTCTCTACCCCCTCTCCGCCCCCCCTTTCTCTCTACCCCCTCTCCGCCCCCCCTCTCTCTCTCTACCCCCTCTCACTCTCCGCCACGGAACTGTTTCCAAGGGAGACCTGGGCACGCCTTGATAATAACAGAACCCCAATTGAGGCGGCGTTGGGAAAGGCGCGGCGTTGCGCGTGTGAACCCACGCTGGTGGCCACGCAGGGGCCCGTTTAAACCGAGTCGCCTCGCGCGGGTGGCTCCGCATGTGGGACGCGAGCTCCACCCCCCACCCCCACCGCCCACCGCCCCGTAATGCGTCGGTCGGGCTGAGGTATGCTCGCGCCTCGAGACAAAACACCTATTCAGCCACAACACGGTCAGCGTCTGGATATGTAGGAATGGGATTGGGTCGGGGTTTGTTTTGTTTTGGGATTTTTTTTTTGGGGGGGGGGGGGGGGAGGAAAGAAAAAAAACGGAATAGAGGAGGTGGGTCGAGGAGAATTTCCTGCAAAAGAATGTGAGGGCGGCGTGCGACGGGCGACGGCCGCGTCAACGCGAGGCGAAGCGGAGAGCCGAGAAGGGGGGTAGGTGTTTTAAAAATAAAAGGTGGTTTGTTTTCAAACGGCGAGGGGCGGACACTGCGGCGGGGCTCCGCTGAAGGACCGTGACCGAGGGGCAGCTCGCCGACCCGCCCGGCCGCGAGCGCTCGCCGCCGTCGGCCGTTCGCGCTGCCGCCAAAAACACGACGCCACGTGACAAAAAACTCGAACAAAAGTCGAGGTGGCGAATCGAGACTCGAGAGGGCGTCGTCCGCCCTCGCGCTGACTCGCCCTCGCCCTCCCCCCCCCCCAGACACCCGACGGCAACGATGCAGTACGATGCAAAATGTTTACAAAAGCGTCCAATTGCATCGGCGCGTCTCAAGATGCTGTGTGAACGGACGGAACGCGCGCACCACGCTGACGTGCGACAGCTTGTTTTCTTTTGTGAGGGGAAACCGAGGAGCAGAAATCCATCAGACGGCACGGTAACGAGATGCAAATTCAAAGATTTAAAGCGATGAATTGCAGCTCGGGACGAGTGTGACCAGTTTAATTCCACCCCCCTCCCCTCACCTTTTTCACAATAACCTCATCGGGCAACTAGCGAGGTCGCCTTCGGCGTTTGAAAATAGACAACAGGCCGCCATTGTCTTGTTAACTCTGTCAGCCATGCCACGTCGTCCAGGGTGGGCGGCTGAGTGGCGTCAACGAAGAGCAAACGGATCATTGTCACGCGTGGTGCCTTCTCCAGCGACCCTAGACAATCGCGGAGTCTCTCGCAGGGCCGCCCTCTCGACCGCGCTTCTCAGACGTGGAGACGAGTGGCGAGATGTTAACTCCCTCGCCAGGTACGCAGGAGGTCGTGGGTTCAATGCCGACCCTGACGCCTGCCGTATATTTGGAGTTTGGACGATCTCCCCGTTGTCGCGTGGATTTTTCTCCAGGTTCGTCGGGCTTTCCCTTCACGTTTGAAAACACACGTTTTAGAGTATTTGGCTGCTATACATTTCCACATGATGATAAGCCATTTCGCTGAGCTATCATTCGTGGCCAGATCACTTCTGAAAAAGAGCTATATAGCTCAGTGGGCCTTACCTGGTAAAATAAATGTTTTAGTTTAAAATGGGTTTCTTTGTTGTGCCTGTATCCCCTCAGAGCTGGGGGAGAAAACTTAGGTTCCAATTTAAATAAAGAACACGTTTTAAAAATATATATACATCGACGCGGTGCGTCGTGTAAAAGCATTCATGTGGCACTCGCACGGACGTGAGTCGTTTATCCAGAGTTTTGGTTGTGTTGAACCAATTCCGCTGAAAATATGGACTACCAGAAGGCCGCGGCGGCTGATGGGATGTGTAAAAAAATAATACCGTTTGTTTTTCTTACGCTCCGGCACAGGAGAAGTATCGCCCGGTTGTTTATTTAATCGACTATTTCGTCCGATACTCTTTGGTTCTTTCGGTAAAGTCACGTAGGTAGAAAATTAATAGATCACGACGTTTCGATCGCAACACAAGCAATCGTCATCAGGTGAGACAAACACAGCAGGAGAACTGCTGACGCAGCAGGAGAACTGCAGTGTCAGCAGTTCTCCTGCTGTGTTTGTCTCAGCAGCAGGTCTCCTGCTGTGTTTGCAGCAGGAGAACTGCAGTGTCAGCAGTTCTCCTGCTGTGTTTGTCTCAGCAGCAGTTCTCCTGCTGTGTTTGCAGCAGGAGAACTGCAGTGTCAGCAGTTCTCCTGCTGTGTTTGTCTCAGCAGCAGGTCTCCTGCTGTGTTTGTCTCAGCAGCAGGTCTCCTGCTGTGTTTGCCTCACCTGATGACGATTGCTTGTGTTGCGATCGAAACGTCGTGATCTATTAATTTTCTACCTACGTGACTTTACCGAAAGAACCAAAGAGTATGGATTCCTGCAGTCACGAAAGCTTCAAATCGAGATTATTTCGTACTATGTTTAACCAGGTCGGAGTCCAATTTGAAAAGTCGGGCGATCTAAGAGACATCTGGAACAAACCAAGAGCAGACAGAGGCCAAAATTCAAAAGATAAAAATGTAAACATTGCTTTTCAAAAACACGTTAAAAACCATTTAAAGTATTCCAAGACAAATTTTAGAATGGACAATTAAGTACGGCGCTGAACAAATAGTAAAATACAAGTCCATTACGTGGGCAATGGAAGCACACGCGCGTGCATGTACCACAGCTTAAAAAACATTTGCACTTTCCATAGAACGACTCCGAGTAGCGTATTACGAGCATAGGGGGCCATTCCTTGGGCCAACTTCAACAAACTGCGATGGTGTCATGACCAATACAGAAATCAGTGTAAAAGGGAAATGCCTCAACAAAATATAACGTTAACCACGATGCAATTCTCTAATGCGTTTGGCTCAGAACACCGACACACACGCTCAGAACACACACACACGCACACACACTTACACGCGCACACGCATGCACGCGCGTATGCAAGCAGATGGAACCCATTTGCGTTGCTCTCATGGGAAATGGCACACACACACATCCGTCTGGCCGTCTCAAAAACTTTGCTCCCTCCCACCCTCCTCTCTCCTCCTTCCATTCCCCTTCACTGCCGCCAGACGCGCTTACAAAAATAGGTCCTAGACCACGAGCTGCCCGGTAATTTTCAAAGAAAACACCGAAAGACATTTACTTATCGCCCAGGCGAGGGTCACCAGCTGTGCCATGCTCTTGCGGTAGAAACCTCGTGGAAGGGTTCCCCATTCGTGCGTGGCGCATACGCGCGTGGGCTCGCGAACGCGTTCACTGCGCCCGGTGGAGCAACCGTAGCTAAAAACTTGGAGCGCGCGCAGCGGCGGCGGCGGCAGCAGCTGCGGTAGCGGCAGGAGCGGCGGCAGTAGCAGCGGTAGCGGCGGCAATAGAAGTGGCAAAAGCAGCAGCGGCAGTAACTAACCTGCTTTGTTATGCATATTTGCTACCATGTGCCGGTTATTGTTGATATTAATATGTCATTTGTTTTCCCAGCTACGCCTCGCTGAGTCTCAAGACTCGTTTTCAGAAGGGTCCCGGGCTCAGTTTCCGCGGTCGCGTTTTTCAATAACTTTGAGCAAGTCTGGAGCACGACGGACGGCGCCGCAACTTTGACGTCCGCCACGAAGCGGACGGCGCCGCCGCCTCCGCGTTTCACGGTTAATACGCCCGCGGCGAGTAACCGGGGTGGCCTGCCGGATTCGAACCGTGACCTTCTGCAACGAGCGGCCTGCACGCTCCGGCCGGGCACGCGTCACCGCCCCTGTGCCCCCCCACGCTGCTCCACGTTCCGAGTTTGCTGTCCCGCGCTGCGGCGACCTTCACGCTCCTCTTACGCTTCTCTTACGCTCGCTGCACACTTTGCACGTTTCCTGAATGCGGCTCATAGATATACCCGTTCATTTCCCTACTTGCACCATCACCATAATCATCGGTGAACATAATTTATCCGCTGCTGGATGAAGGCCTCTCCGTATCGTCACCAGCCTCGAAGATCGAGCGATGGCGTAATATGAATGTTTCTCTTATCCGGCCGTTAATTCTCTCCGTCTCTCGGTGTCGCTCGGCGTACACAACGGTCATTGCCACGAGCTACCGTGTGGACGTGCACTCGACGATCAGGTTTAGAGCCACGGAGAGCCAATGAGGGCGGCACGTGTGTTGATCGGCGTTCGGTCGGCCGGCGCATTTCCCCTCGGAAACCTCAGAATCTGTCACGTGCCATAATTCCATTCTATTTCATTCTCCCTCCGAACCGCACTCGAGGGCACGGACGTGGTAAATTTCTCTTGCGGTCGTTTACACAACAAATTTTCCCCCGGGCCCGACAAAAAAATGCCCGATTGATGTTACGGAACAGCTGTCGGCAAAAAATGTCACAAGCCAGTGTGCACAGCCGCCACCACCGCCACCGCCACCACCTTCATCCTCCTCCTCGCGACCACCACCACCACCACCAACCATCTCGCTGCTCTTAGCGGCGGAATGTGTGCGCGCGTTGGTGTGGGTGGCGGGGGGAAGAGGAGGTGGATGCTGAATAGGCTAGCCCGGAGCCAAGTGCTAACGAGAAGGTAGGGGGGGCTGTGTAATTATCTGCCCTTGCACGAAATCCTACGCCTGCACGGAAGTGTCACTTCGCAGGGCGGCACGGCGGCTTCCCACAATCCCCAGGCAAGCCACGGGCCTTGTCCTCTCTCTTTACAAATAACCGCACCGCACGCTCCCCCGCCCCGCCCCCCCACCGCGCCCCCTACCAAGCTCCTCACACTACACGGCTTGTGCACAAAATGCCCCCTCCACCCACCACCACTGCCCAGCCCCCCCCCCCCCCCCCACCATGCTTCTTGAAAGGAAACCCCCGGGTGAGTGGTGATGGAAAAAAAAACACGGGAAATGGGCACTTGGTCAAATCTCACCAAAGACAAAGGTCCCCCTATAGCCTCAACATACTGTTGAGGGCAAGTGCTGATGTTTGCACGCCCACAGCCCACCTAGGACCGGTTCAGACAATCGTCACTGGTGTTGACCGTGAGCGGGAGTCGAACTCGGGTCGCTGGGTTCGTAGCGCAGGGTGCTAACCACCGCACCACTGCTCCCGCACACACACAGAGCGCACGGCACACACTCACACGCCCATACACTTGCACCCATTCGAGTGAGATTGTCAGTGAGGGCTTGTGTCTATCTTTGATTGAGGCCCGGTCCACTCTGATAACAATTCTCATTTGCAAGGGACACCTGGGAGAAAACACAAAGACAACATATAGGAGCAGTAGAATCGAGTTCAAAATCTGTGCCTAAAAATGTGCGCATGGCAGTTTATCTTGTTTAACCAGAGGCACGAACTCAAGGGGGACCAGGATGGGCCTCAAGTGCAAGCGTGACCTGGTCACTCTTGCACATGAAGCTCATCCCAGTCTCTGGTTAAGCAAGATACACGAGCTTGCACCAGACTAATGTGGCAGACCGTCCTGGTTGTTGATGCCGTGTGCGCGAAATCCCAATCGAGCCATTGGCGGCGTAATTTTCTCATTTGGCCAATTTGGGCCCTGACGCCGGCACTGCTCTTGCGAATGACGTCACGGGGTTCTTTCAGGTCCACTGTGAATTGGACGGCGTGTAGGAGGGACCATTACGGTTACAACGCCATAGTAATAATTATCGGGGCGGTCTTCCGGTATCAAACCGTCTTCTTCTTGTCGTACGGCTGCTGATGTAGATGCAGAGCAACAACTACGATTTCACATTCAGGTGGTCAAGCCAAATAACCGCGTCAGGAGCAGTGGAGTGTATCATCGCTGTGATGTTCTCTGCCGATTTTGTTGATGGGGCATTGCATCGTTATACGTTGTGCGGTCTGTTCTGGTTGATTTACAGTCACACGCTACTGGAAAATTTAACATTTTCCATTTGTGCATCAGGTATCCGCATCTGCCATGGTTTGCGTAGTGGATGCGATTTAAGATGGACCTTCAAACCGCGAACCTCTGCAACAAGCAGCGGACGCGCTAGACCCGCCAACCAAGCAAGACAATAGCGACGCAAAAAAAAGAGTTTGGCTGTAATCGTGTGAAAGATGACAAAGAACGTAAATAAATAAAACGTACAAATTAACCATCCAGAGGCCACAAGCTCGCGCTGCACTCGCACAACGCACGCGGGGAGCTACGTGCTGTCGCCACGCGCAGACGGCTCGCACGCGGACCGCTCGCGAGGGGAACGGCTCACACACGAACCACTCGCACATGGACTGGCCCAAAGTTCACGCAGGTCACACGGCTCCCAGAGCCTCCAGGAGAAACCTTACCCTCACCAAACACGGTCCGGCGCAAAAACACCGGGGGGCACAGCACCGGGTGGGGTGGGGGGCACTGCCATGGACCCGCAGGGTGGTGGGGCGGGGGGGGGGGGTGGAGGAGTTTGGAACCTGGCAGGAACTGGAGAATCTGGCCAAAGCCAGGCGTTGACACGGCCCCAGCTGTAGCGCGTTTGCGGTAGTCGCTGTTCAAATCCAACAGGCCACCCTGGTTATTACTGCGAAGCGTGTCAACCACAGAATACGAACGGCCTGCTTCGCAGCGGTCTTTAAAGACCTCCGGACGTCGTTCGGGACGAGCGGGAGCGTTGCGCGCGCCGGGCGCTGTAGTCCGAAATTTGCCAAATTCGAAACAAATGTCCCGGCAAATTGCTCAGATGCGCTTGAAACAAAACGATCGCAATCGTCGCACCCTGCTGGCAGACCAATGTCCAGTTGCAAGCCAGGCGCTGAGCTACCGTTGTGCCGCACAGGGTCAGCTGCCACTGGGGGCGGGTGCCCCTATCAAACGCGTTGAGATGTGATGCAAAGCGGGTGGCTCCATCATAAACCGAAACATCATCGTGATTACCAACAACAACATAATAATTTGAACTTGGAAATCGCTGCACGGTATACGCTCGCTCGCCTACAGAGAGAACGACCCGGCGGCACGAGGAGGAACCACAGACAAGCAGGAAGGCAGCCACGCGGCGAGCCGGCGACAACTATTGCCCAAGCTCTGCAATCCTATCGGCCAATTAATCAGCATTTACGTTTGGGAGGAAATCGGAGCACTCGGAGAAAACCCATCGTGCGAGGGGGAACACTATCCCATACAGGCAGAACAGGCGGAGTCCACATTTTTGCCGAACCACCGCCTTCTCCTGGCGAGGCCGGCAGGGCACGACTCCTCCTTGACACCCACGGGAAGGGAAGCTTCACACGACGCGCATGCGGTGACCCACCAACACCGCGCCTCCCTCACCGTGCCGGGATACAGGCCGCGTGCTGCGGCACGGCCACCGCTGCCGCTCGGACCACGACGCACGTACGTTGAACTTCGCACCATCACGGTGGCCAGCCGCGCTCCGGCGTCGCCGTTCCTCTGCCCGCTTACCGATGCAGCGGGAGCCGTCGCCGGAGGAGACGAAGCCACGGGGGCACGTGCAGAAGTAGCCGCCCACCGTGTTGGAGCACTCGCCGCCATCGCACACGCCCGGCGCGCCGGCGCACTCGTCCACATCTGTGGCACGGGGGGGGGGGGAGGGGGGGCGCGCAACGTCCGGCAGGGTTAGCGCCGCTCCGGGCAAACGGTGAATACGAGCCAAGCTCTGGGTCAGGTTTCCGAGAGTCGGCGTGTCGTCGGCCGAGTCAGGCTTTGCTTATAGCGATGCCGGTTGAAGCGCGCGACGTCTGAAGGCCCCTTTCTGTTAGTGGAAGCTTGACAAGCGATGGACGACAGCTGCTGCATCGGGCAAATGAAGGAGGCTTGGCGTAAGGGAATCTTGGCGTAGGAGTGGGACGTTCGGTCAAAGGTCTCACGTTTAATTTGTGTAACCAGGTGGGAACTCAAGAAACACGGACGAGTCTCGTTTTCAAGAGTGAAGAACCAGGGTCAACAAAAATGAAACAAGCGAGCAAAACAAATTACAGCGATGAAGGAAAGCAATCAGAACAAAAACAACATACATGTATAGACGATAAAACACTATTGAATGACATAAATACAGTTGTTAAGCTGTTCAAACACCAAATAGACACCTATTACAAGACATCAAGTGAACTAAACTATTTTTATTTTACCAGGTGAGGCCCCTCTGAGCTACGTAGCTCTTTTTTTACAAGCGACCTGGCCACAAATGATAGCGCAACGAAGTGGCTTATCACGTGGAAATGTATAGCAGCCAAATACTCTAAACGCATGTGGAGGGAAAAACTGGAGGACCTGGAGACAAATCCACACAACCACAGGAAGAACAAATATACAACAGGCGTCAGGGTCAGGATCGAACCCATGACCTCCTGTATACCAGGCGAGGGAGTTAACATCTTGCCACCGTGGCGCCCCAAGCCTGCACTAACCATCCATACTCGTGGTAAAAAAAATTCAAACAAACATGAGTTGATAGGGTAAACTGTCAAAAAGTGTCCCAAATAAATAAAAACGCTGCATCACACGGCGCAGGATTCAAAATATCGCAAACATAAATCAACGTTAAATCGAAGCTAAATATGAAATTCCCTGCAGTGCGAATTGGCTCGGGCAGATTGACCTGATCGATCCCGGCACAAAATGCAAAAACGATGCTCGACCGAAAACTTGATCATTAAAGAGACGTGGGGTGACTACAGAGCTAATGTGTACACGGTCGGGCATATACAGGATACTGTACAGGATGCTTTTGGCTTCCAGATGCTGAACAAAAACATGAAAAGGTCGCACTCAATACACACAAAGTGCCTGCCACAAATGAACTGCAATACCTTGCTGATCTCGTCAAAGACTATCACGCGGACTCCGGCCATCCTCATAGCAGGGTTTTGGCTAGCCATCGAACAAAGACGGTCACCGCATCGCATGCTTTTGAATGCGCTTCTGTGGCCATCTGGAACGTTCTTCCTTCTGATATTATGGAGCCACCGGAGCTACGCAATTTTAAATCATCTAGATTGAAAACTAATTTCTTCAGAACCGCTGTTTGTGATTCCTTTGTTATCCCTCCCCCGCACCTCCGATTAGCACGGTTCGCTATGTACGGCGCCAAAGAAGTTCATCATAGCACAAAGTCGGCAGCGCCGTTGCCATCGGCCAGCGTGGGGGCACAGAGTGGCCGACGATGCTGTGTGCGGGCACGCGGTATTTCACTGTTTTAATAGCATGCGTATTTTTGTTGTTGCATTGTGAGAGTCACAGTTGTTGTGGCGAGGGTTTGTGGTTTGTTGCCGGGTGGGTGGCTGGGAAAGCCAGAGGGGTTTTAGGAAGACGCAGGCAGAGGAAGGTCAGGGGGGGGGGGCAAGGGAGGGGGTGGGTGAGCGTTACGTTTAAAATAAAAAAAATCTGGGCACGCAATCTGACAAAACGCAAATTACTTCAGGGCTTACGACAAAACTTAGCCGACCTAAAAAAAAAAGAAGCGACTTTTTGTCTGTGATGTTACCGTGGCCGGGAGGGCGCTTTCATAAGGCGGCAGTGAGCGAGCAAGAGCCCGAGTCTTCTTCTCCTTCGTACGCCCATACGCTGCGGGGTTGTCCCCGTGTAGCGCTGCCTACAGGGGCTCGCGTCTTCCCTGCCGGGTCGGGGTGGAAGGCCTCGGGAACAGCGGCTCGACGTGGCCCCAACCGACGCCACGGGGCCCACGCCCGCGAAAGACAACGGATGACCCCTCTCGTTGGAGTTATTTACATTTCACGAGAACCATCGTGGAAGCGCCGACCTCACCGCCTTCGATTTATTTTTACTTGTTAGTAAAAAAAACGCAAGGGCTTAATGCGTTTGTTGAATTTCAAAGTAAAATATTTAGAATACAACGGTATTTATCCGGCTATATTAAAACACGAGGATCGTATATACTTCATAAAACGTGGGGCTTGGGAAAGGAAGTGGCTGGGGGTGGGAGGGACCGAGTGTCCCAGGGAGCCACGGAGAGGTTTTGGCATCGCTCCACGGACAGAACCAAAGAAGCATCTCCACGTGAGGCTCCTTCAAACTACAACTCGAAAATCGACGTTGAGCTCCCTGCTGCTGCTGCTGCTGCTCCTGCTGCTGCTGCTCCTGCTGCTGCTGCTGTTGCTGCTCAACCGAGCATCAAGGCAACGGCGCTCATCTCCTGTTGACAGACCTGAGCACCCGCTGGAAATTACACATTCCTATGGCGGCGGCGGCGACGGGGGGCGTGGGGGGGCGGCGGGGGGGGACAAATCTCTCCAAATGACAACCACTCGTTGATTTCCCCACAAAGTAGTATTTATTTTTATCAACCCCCGCAGGGATGATGGGCCCAGCCAAACCGCACCACCCCCGGCCCACCACCGACCGTGATTTGAACCCGCGACCTTCCGATCGCGGGACGGCTCGCCTCTCTCGCCGCCGAGCCAGCGCCGGAGGAACGGCCGAGAAGTCGTTGGCCCTGGGGAGCGAGGCGAGCTACTGCTGATGCTGCTGCTGCTGCTACAATGGTGGTGCTTGTTGTGGCACTAGGTGGGTGCGGGCGGGGGCAGCAGCAGCAGGCCGGTGCAGGGGCCGGGAGGGATGGGCTGGGTCGCGGTAAAGCTCTCTCTTTTTTTAGTGACGTGGGCAGGCGAGTTGGGGGGGGGGGGGAGTTGGTGAGCGGTGCGAGAGAGAAGGGCCGGTGAATTTGGGGTTTTTTTGCAAACTGTCAATGCGGACTTGGAGCAAAGAACACAAAGAGACAAAGGCCCCCTCGTACAGCCGAAACAGACTGTTGGGGCAAGCGCTGTTAGCCAGCACCTAAGAACGCCGGCACGGCAAATTTAGAGGTGAGTGGCCAGCACCACTCCCGGCCGCCTTTGTCTCCCCAGTGGCGATGTTTAGTACGCACCGCGCCAGGTACTCGTTTGAGGCTGAGTCGACCTAGGAGAGGCCCTAGGACTGGTTCGGGCAATCGTCACTGAGTGGGAACAAAGAACAGACACACCGTTGTGCGTTTGTGTAGCCACTAGGGAGACAAAGGCGGTCGGGTGTGGTGCTGGCCACCCACCCCTTCGTGTACCGTTCCAGCCTTCATAGGGCACTCGCTAACAGTGCTTCCCCAACAGTCTGTTAAGGCTACACGGGGGATCTCTGTCTTTGTTTTTTTTGCTCTTGGCACCTTGCGATTAAAATAGTAGAACTGTTGCCAAAATGTATTTACTCTCTCTTAAAGTGTGGCTCGCTTTGACAGGTGTGCGCGGGGCCAAAGACGATTCGACAAAACGAATACAAGGGGTGGCAGATTCGTGGCTCTCGTGTTATCCTTCCATCGACCCGTCGGTTCCGTGCGGCAGACGGGGGCGGTGGGGGGGGAATATTCCTCGAGAACGCGCGCAGCGACGCAGGTCGTCCACTAACGCACATTAAGCGGTCACCCTTCGCTCACCAGAATTTCCGCTCCTCACTCAAAGCTCACTTATTGTTCCCGAGCTCACCCCACGACCCCCCCTTGATCCCCCCTCATAACCACCACCCTCTTCATATTCTCATGACGTGGCCATCACTCATTCACCCCATTCACTTATTAACCCCATTCATCATTTACTCTCATCAATTTCACTTTCACCGAATTCACGCATTGTAAGATTCACCCCCATTGGTTCCTCTCATCTCTTGCATTCACCTCATCTCCACCGTCACACTCACGTCTTGTACCGTTCTTTATTCTCTGTAAAGCGCCTCGGCTAGGACGCTATACAAATTAGTTTAAGATAAGACAAGCAGGGTTATAGGTGGCCATGTGCATCATTAATCAATCAGGTGCGTGGCTCAACTGATCAGATTTCCTATGCAGAAACGTGTTGTTATTTTTTTACATTTTGCGTGCGTGTGTTTTTTTAAAGTTTCCTCACCACACGTGCTTTGAGTTTTCTCTGCTTACAAGGGGTGCGCTTGTAGATATTTTTGTCAAGGTGCCTTGCGACGGCCCTTTTGACCTTCAAGCATTCATGCCAAATGCCTCGCTTCGTGCGGCAACTTCAGATTTTTCCAAACGAAACAAACCCCACCGTAAAAACCGTGAAGTTAAAAAAAAGGCACCCGCTGTAAAACAAAACAAAAACAACATCACCAAACCCTATCCCTGCTCAAGTTGAAGCACATTGTCTTTATTCTCCACATTAAGTTTTAAACACCAAGACAACCAGTGTCTGATTCCACTGGCGCTGCAAAACTGCTCCACTGCAGCCCCACAACCACCACGCAATGAAGCGGCCACCTCAGCACCAATTAATCCCACCCCAAGAATCCCAACATGCTCAACAGCTTTATCCTAAAAGAAGCCACGTTCCCAGCCTGACAATCTCCGGGGCTTAGCGATGGCGTTCAGCAGATTTGCGGGCTGCAGCCCCCCGAAACACTTAGACGGCCCCCTGCTACCACTGCTGCCACCGCAATCGCCCCCCCCCCTACGCTCCCCCACCCCCGCCCCCCCTTACCATCCACGTGCCTTTTTCACTTTGACCTCGTCTCCGCTGAAATACGCTTTAACCGGCCAAGTTACGTTCCTTGAACAAAGAGCGGCTGTAAGCGCGAGCAGCGGGGCCCTCAACCCTCGCGCACCAATAAAAAACGGCCGCCAGTTATTTATTAGTCCACCCGGTGAAGAAATTCACTCGGCGGGATTTTAATTTGCGACGGGGTGGGGAGTTGGGGGGGGGGGGGGTGGCAAAAAACGCAATCCCGACCTAAATGCGGCTTTACGGCAGCGCAATTGGCCCCTGAAAAAAGCCGCCGCCGCCGGCCGACGTAACGCCGTCGACGGATGTTGAACGGATGAAATAAAAAAACACGAAGTGCCAAAAGGAAAACGCCCGTGGCCTCGTGGCTGCAACACGCCGGAGCCTTTTAATGGGGGCGTTGGCAGCAGAAAAAAAAAAATTTCCGGCACCGGTTGTCAAGCTGAAACGCGCGGGCGGTTGAGTCGACCGACGGAATTGGAGTTGACGTCGCTCGATTGATTTTGCTCCCACGCGTTCGACGCTTCGGACGTTAGCGAGGTGCGCCGAACGTCGTGGCGCGGCAAAGCCCCGGGGGGGTCGTGCCGAGGGAAGGCCGCCGGTGGCGAGCTGCGAGGGCCCGTCGGCCGCCGCCGCTCGTTTGCCGACGAGCCGGGCCTGGCGGCTTAACGCCGGCCTGCGGCGCAGCGGATTTCAGAAGCTGCGGTTGGGGTGGATCGCGGTAGATTTGTGAAAGTGCCAAAAACTCGGCCGCATTGTGAGGTGGGCCGGCAGACGGGAGTACAGCAAAGTGGGTTTGGGAACTCGTCCGTGTGGGCATATGCAGGTCCTAGAGTTGCCTTCAACATACAAAAAGACTACATACACAGGGATGTGAGACTCAGTGTTGCTCTCCTGTACTGTATAAAGGGAGTTGTTATTTTGCAGCTGCAGTTTCTTAAATCTCCCCGCCACCTCCATCCACCGAGTTGCACAAACGGGGGACAGCCACAGTCGGTGGGCAAGTCGTGTGAGGTGGGGTAAAGTGTGGGTGCCTCTGCATCTTCCGAGACGCCCCGGCCAGCGTGGAAGAGTAGGCCAAGATAACCCACGAGAGCGGCTTTTTTAAGAGGTTTCTTAAGTGCAGGCTGCTTCCGCCAGCAGTGGCGCAAGTGAGGAGATGCAGGGCCGCGCCTTTACCATTGCATGACGTGACCGTCGTAACGATGCCCGCGATCATTCACATTCCTCGCACTCCCCTCTCCCGCCCAGCGAGACGAACTGTCACGATTTGGGATTGCAATTTGTTTTTTTTTTGTTAAATAATTTCCAGCGACGTGGTGTGAACACTTCAAATGAGTGGCAGCCTACGACGGCCCTTGGTCTGTTTGTGAAATGTGGTTGCAGCTCTACATGTCTCTGTGACTCTGACTCTGTGTCCCTGTGTCCCTGTGACTCTACATGTCTCTGTGACTCTACATGTCTCTGTGTCTCTGTGTCTCTGAGTCTCTGTGTCTCTGTGACTCTACATGTCTCTGTGTCTCTGCGTCTCTGTGACTCTACATGTCTCTGTGACTCTACATGTCTCTGTGTCTCTGCGTCTCTGTGACTGTGTCTCTGTGACTGTGTCTCTGTGACTCTACATGTCTCTGTGACTCTACATGTCTCTGTGACTCTGTGTCTCTGTGACTCTACATGTCTCTGTGACTCTACATGTCTCTGTGTCTCTGTGTCTCTGCGTCTCTGTGACTGTGTCTCTGTGACTCTACATGTCTCTGTGACTCTGTGTCTCTACATGTATCTGTATCTCTGTGTCTCTACATGTCTCTGTGTCTCTACATGTCTCTCTGTCTCTGTGACTCTACATGTCTCTCTGTCTCTGTGACTCTACATGTCTCTGTGACTCTACATGTCTCTGTGTCTCTACATGTCTTTGCGTCTCAGTGTCTATGTGACTCTACATGTCACTGTGTCTCTACATGTCTCTGCGTCTCTGTGTCTATGTGACTCTACATTTCTCTGTGTCTCTGTGTCTCTGTGACTACATGTCTCTGTGTCTCTGTGACTCTACATGTCTCTGTGACTCTACATGTTTCTGCGTCTCTGCGTCTCTGTGTCTCTGTGACTCTACATGTCTCTGCGTCTTTATGTCTCTGTGACTCTACATGTCTCTGTGACTGTGTCTCTGTGACTCTACATGTCTCTGTGACTCTGTGTCTCTGTGACTCTACATGTCTCTGTGTCTCTGTGACTCTACATGTCTCTGTGTCTATGTGACTCTACATGTCTCTGTGTCTCTACATGTCTCTGCGTCTCTGTGTCTATGTGACTCTACATTTCTCTGTGTCTCTGTGACTACATGTCTCTGTGTCTCTGTGACTCTACATGTCTCTGCGTCTCTATGTCTCTGTGACTCTACATGTCTCTGCGTCTCTGTGTCTCTGTGACTCTACATGTCTCTGCGTCTCTGTGTCTCTGTGACTCTACATGTCTCTCTGTCTCTGTGACTCTACATGTCTCTGTGACTCTACATGTCTCTGTGTCCCTGTGTCTCTGTGACTCTACATGTCTCTGCGTCTTTGTGTCTCTGTGACTCTACATGTCTCTGTGACTCTACATGTCTCTGTGGCTCTACATGTCTCTGTGTCTCTGTGTCTCTACATGTCTCTGTGTCTCTGTGTCTCTGCGTCTCTGTGTCTCTACATATCTCTGTGACTCTACATGTCTCTGTGTCTCTGTGACTCTACATGTCTCTGCGTCTCTGTGTCTCTGTGACTCTACATGTCTCTGTGACTCTACATGTCTCTGTGACTCTACATGTCTCTGTGTCTCTGTGTCTCTGTGGTTACATGTCTCTGTGTCTCTGTGACTCTACATGTCTCTGTGACTCTACATGTCTCTGTGTCTCTGTGTCTCTGTGTCTCTCCATGTCTCTGTGACTCTACATGTCTCTGTGTCCCTGTGTCTCTGTGTCTCTGTGTCTCTACATTTATCTGTGTCTCTACATGTCTCTGCGCCTCTGTGTCTCTGTGACTCTGCATTTCTCTGTGACTCTGTGTCTCTGTGTCTCTGCGTCTCTGTGTCTCTGTGACTCTACATGTCTGTGTCTCTACATTTCTCTACATGTCTCTGTGTCTCTGTGACTCTACATGTCTCTCTGTCTCTGTGACTCTGCATGTCTCTCTGTCTCTGTGACTCTACATGTCTCTGTGACTCTACATGTCTCTGTGACTCTACATGTCTCTGTGTCTCTGTGACTCTACATGTCTCTGTGACTCTACATGTCTCTGCGTCTCTGTGTCTCTGTGACTCTGCATTTCTCTGTGACTCTGTGTCTCTGTGTCTCTGTGACTCTACATGTCTCTGTGACTCTACATGTCTCTGTGTCTCTACATGTCTCTGCGTCTCTGTGTCTATGTGACTCTACATGTCTCTGTGTCTCTGTCTCTGTGTCTCTGTGACTCTGTGTCTCTGTGTCTCTGTGTCTCTGCGTCTCTGTGACTCTCCATGTCTCTGTGTCTCTGTGACTCTACATGTCTCTGTGACTCTACATGTTTCTGTGTCTCTGCGTCTCTGTGTCTCTGTGACTCTACATGTCTCTGTGATTCTACATGTCTCTGTGACTCTGTGTCTCTGTGTCTCTGTGTCTCTGTGATTCTACATGTCTCTGTGACTCTGTGTCTCTGCGTCTCTGTGTCTCTGTGACTCTACATGTCTCTGTGACTCTACGTGTCTCTGCGTCTCTGTGTCTATGTGATTCTACATTTCTCTGTGACTCTGTGTCTCGGTGTCTCTGTGTCTCTGCGTCTCTGTGTCTCTGTGTCTCTACATGTCTCTGCGTCTCTGCGTCTCTGTGACTCTACATGTCTCTCTGTCTCTACATGTCTCTGTAACTCTACATGTCTCTGTGTCTCTACATGTCTCTGCGTCTCTGTGTCTATGTGACTCTACATGTCTCTGTGACTCTGTGTCTGTGTCTCTACATGTCTCTGTGTCTCTACATGTCTCTGCGTCTCTGTGTCTATGTGACTCTACATGTCTCTGTGTCTCTGACTCTACATGTCTCTGTGTCTCCGTGACTCTACATGTCTCTGTGACTCTACATGTTTCTGCGTTTCTGCGTCTCTGTGTCTCTGTGATTCTACATGTCTCTAGGTCTTTGTGTCACTGTGACTCTACATGTCACTGTGCCTCTCCGTCTCTGTGTCTCTGTGTCTCTGAGTCTCTGTGTCTCTGTGACTCTACATGTCTCTGTGTCTCTGTGACTCTACATGTCTCTGTGCCTCTGCGTCTCTGTGTCTCTGCGTCTCTGTGACTCTACATGTCTCTGTGTCTGTGTCTCTGTGACTCTACATGTCTCTGTGTCTCTGTGTCTCTGTAACTCTACATGTCTCTGTGACTCTACATGTCTCTGTGACTCTACATGTCTCTGTGTCTCTGTGACTCTACATGTCTCTGCGTCTCTCTGACTCTACATTTCTCTGTGTCTCTGTGTCTATTTGTCTCTGTGACTCTACATGTCTCTGTGTCTCTGTGACTCTACATGTCTCTGTGTCTCTGTGTCTCTGTGACTCTACATGTCTCTGTGCCTCTGCATCTCTGTGTCTCTGTGACTCTACATGTCTCTGCGTCTCTGTGTCTCTGTGACTCTACATGTCTCTGTGCCTCTGCGTCTCTGTGTCTCTGTGACTCTACATGTCTCTGTGTCTGTGTCTCTGTGACTCTACATGTCTCTGTGTCTCTGTGACTTTACATGTCTCTGTGACTCTACATGTCTCTGTGTCTCTGTGACTCTACATGTCTCTGTGACTCTACATGTCTCTGCGTCTCTGTGTCTCTGTGACTCTACATGTCTCTGCGTCTCTGTGACTCGACGTTTCTCTGTGTCTGACTGTCTGTATGTTTTCCTGTCTCCCCACGTCTGCAGGGTTTTGCCACCCCCCTGCCACGCAATACAATTCCAATGCCCCTTTACAGCTTTGGGCAATCAGCTGCCCTGATTGCCCACCTCTAAGTCCGGAGAGGGGGGAGGGTGGGGGGCCCTGTGTGTAAATCAATGGACAAGGGAAGTTGTCAGGACCCAAGTCTCAAAACACAGCTGCCGTCCTTCACTGCAGGCCCAGCCTCTCAGCGCAGTTGCACTAAATCACGCCGTTCAATCCGGCTGCCCTTTAATAAATTACGGTGAACTGCTCACTGAACCGGCCAAACCATTTCCACCTGTAAACGCGCCGGGCGTCCAACATCTGAGTAACATTTCGCAGCAATTTTAGACCTGACCGCGCGCTTGAAATAACAAAACGGAATATTTCACCGCAGAGGGGGGTTATACGGACAGCCTGGAACTTCGCTGTTACACAATTTCTAATCGGTGCGAGTGGTGCAAGCGATTCCTAAGAAAAACGGCTTCATGGGGCACGTGAGCCGCAGTGGATTGTTTTGGTTTTGGGGCTCAAGGCTACGCGGAGGTCAGTGGGCAAAGAGGCTAAGGGTGGCAGTGGATCAACAGGCAGGGACAACGTGATAATCCCCCGACAAACTTCTAACGCAATTCAAAGGCAATGTGATTTGCTGCTCGAGTGAGCATTGAGGCATTGGTGCTCATCTCGTGTTCACAGTCCTGCTGAGCCAGCGGTGGAAATTCCGCATTCCTATGGCAGGAGCGAGTTTCTCCATAGACCAACCACTGTTAGCGTCTCCACAGCGTGGGATGACGGTGAACCCTCCTCCTGCACCCCAGACCAGAAATTGAACTCAAACTTGCGATTGTGAGCCGCTCGCTCCAACCACTAAGCAGCAGCCACCCGGCCGGCTCCAATCAAATCAAATAAATAAATTCCATCCCCTCTCAATCCACCGGTGGTCGTCGCCTCGATCATTCGGGGTTTATTGACCATACCTCACCATGCTGGTCACTGGAGATTGGTGAATGGGGTGGCAGAAGGTGGCGGGGGGCACGGGGAGAAAGGTGAAATCGGTTTTGGTGTCGCTCGGCACTGGTGTCGGCCGAGGCGGGAATCGGTCCTCAACGATTCCGATCTCGGACGTGGCATCGATTGTGCACGTGTGTGTGTGTGCATGCGTGACAGCGGTAGTGTAGCGGTCAACGCACTGTGCGACGGTTCCGGCGAGCCGGGTTCGATTCCCGCTCACGGCCAAAACCGGTGACGATTATCTGAACAGGTCCTGGGCCTCCCCTAGGTTGACTCAGCCTCAAACGAGTACCTGGTGTGGTGTGTAAACATCGCCACTAAGGAGACAAAGGCGGTCGCGCGTGGTGCTGGCCACCCACCCCCTCGTGTACTGTTCTGGCCTTCATAGGTACTCGCTAACAGCACTTGCCCCAACAGTCTATTATTAAATGCTATACGGGGGAACTTTGTCTTGTAACAGCGTTGCCAACTGGCTAAGACTCATGGTGCACTGGGGACACCAGAACCATTCGGAGCTCACACACACTCCCGTAATTATTCTCCCTTAGCCATCAAGCGGCCGCTGACGTGAAAAGGTAACTGAACATGTGAGCGCACACAGACAAATATCCCCCGCATAGCCTTTAAAAGACTGCTGGGGCAAGTGCGACGAGCAAGCGGCTATTAGGGGGCGGGTGGCCAGCACCATGTCCAGCCGCCTTTGTCTCCCCAGTGCTGATGTGTCACACACCACACTTAGTGCTCATCGAAGGCCGAGTCGATCTCGGAGAGAGACTCTTTCAGGTCTATGCCGCTGTTATTGGTCGCGAGCTGGGAATTGAACTTGGGTCACCAGGTGTGTAGCGTCGTGCGCTACCGCTCCCGCGCACGCAAAACTGGCTTCTCCTCTTCACCATCCCCCACCACCGCTATGCAGCCAGATGCTGTGGCAATGCATCTCACAAAACGCAATATAAATCACGATGCGCTGCCGGAACGCATATATCTTTCCAAAGGATCTTTCAGGAAAAATAAAAAAAACCTAGGGACGACTTTTTCTTTTTAAATTACACAGGATGTTACGGCCCAGTCCCCAGATAATTTAGAAACTGTTATTATTTATATATTATTTATCGTGGACGCAGGAATGTATAAATCGCCGTGGCTTTTTTTTAGTTGCTGCAGATTTAACAAACGGCCACCTTTGTGTTGTGATTAATGAAAAGTTTCACCTGGGGCCACCGAATATTTTTCCACATACCGTGACGACATTTTTCGAGTGTAAAAATTACTCTGAGACAGCCCAACCTCTCCCGTGGCGGAGAGCGTGGGGGGAGGGAGTTATAATATGGGGTAGGATTTCAAGACAAGGGGAAGACGCGGTGGCTTTTGCTTTAATAGATGAGACCCCCCCCCCCCCCCCGACGACTAACAACACAAACAGCTGTGATCTTGTCGACATGTGGGCCCCCGACTGCGCGGTGCCTCTGGCTGCCTGACGAAGAGTCTCCAGCTTCACGACGGGGAAACTAAAATGAAAAAGAAGTGGGGTCGGGAGAACACCCCCGGCGACGACGTCACTGCGCGGCGAGGCCGGGTCGGAGAGGACTGCGGCGTGCGAGGCGTGTCCATGCTCGAGTGTGTTGGTGACCGACTTTGAACGTGTTCGTTTTTTAAAGACAATCAGTAAAAGTTGCCGGCGTACGCCGGAGAGCAGGGAACACAAAAAAACTCCGAATCAACGAGAGGAGATCGGAGGTGAATGATCGCGAGGAGGATTCTGTCTTCACGCGTTTTTTTTAGATTCCAACACAAAAAGAATATAATCCCAATTGATGCACGGGAAAAAGAATAAAGCGGAGCACAGAGAGACGCGGCTCGCAGGTGTACGGGAGACAGAAGCGGGGAGGGAGAGGCAGAAAAATCACGGCAACGCGCGCACCTCCGATCAGCACGGTTGGCTACGTGCGGCGCGAAAAAAGTTCAAAGTACAAGGCAGCGAGAGTGACGGACAGAGCAAAGCAGAGGAACTGAAATGGACGACACCACGAATACTCTGGCTAGCGTCACTGCTGGCGGACGGGCCTCAACCTGAGGGAGCTCTCGAGAGCCACTCTGTAGGCTATTTCGGCCGACTCTTCCGCGTTGATCAGACGGCGGTGGAAGTGGTCGGAGTGCACCCACACTTTGCGACACCATTCGCGTAGCCGGTTACACTGCTCGGCGGACAGAGGCTGGAAGGTGGGGGGAAGGGGAATTGAAGTAAAACTTGCACCTGAATTCACAGCATCGCACGGCGCTTTCAGATGCGCTTCTGTGGCCATCTGGAACGCTCTTCCTTCCGATGTTAGGAAGCTACTGGAGCTACGCACTTTTAAAATCAAGATTGAAAACTAATTTATTTAGAATTGCTTTGTGTGTTCCATTTGTTGTCCTTCCCCCGCACCTCTGATTAGCACGGTTGACCACGTACGGTGCAAAAGAAGTTCAAAGTACATGAACAAAAGCACTCATCAATTGGCTGAACACATCTTGATACATAGAGGATTGCAGATCTTGGCCAACAGTTGGTATCGCTTCCTCATTGCCACCTGGTCGCTGCCTTCCAGCTCAGTCTGCGGTTCCTCGGCGCTTGTGAGACGCAATTCACGCGACCGCCGACGACTGACGACGGCGCGATAACCAACAACGAACGTCGTCATTGTTCCCGCGATCGCTAACTACGGCACGGGGGGCCAGGCTGATCCATGGCACGAGCGCCGTTGACTCCGTACAGAGTTGCGCTCGCCTCATCCGCCGCCGACGAGGGGAACGTAAACCCGTGCAGCTCGCGGCCGAGATCCTCCGCTGTCGGGGAGTCCACGCTCCCAACGTTCCCACCGTGGCGCACTTGCTTCTCGCGACGACGCGCTCACCTTCGCACTTCTGGGTGCTGTCGCTCTTCTTGTGCCCGGCCGGACACTTGCACTCGTAGGAGCCCACCGTGTTGGTGCAGGTGCCGCCCTGGCACAAGCCCGGCACCGCCTGGCACTCGTCCACATCTGCACACGACGCGTTGGCAAAGATCACCCGCGCGTATTAGCCTTAACGGAATGTTGCGGCAAGCGCTGTTAGCGAGCACCTATGAAGGCCGGCGCGGCACACGAGGGGGCGGGTGGCCAGCACCACGCCCGGCCACCTTTGTCTCCCCAGTGGCGATGTTTACACACCGCACCAAGTACTAATTTGAGGACGAGTCGACCTAGGGGAGGCCCAGGACCGGTTCAGATAATCGTCACCGGTGTTGGTCGTGAGCGGGAATTGAACCCGGGTCACGAGGTTCGCATTGCAGCGCGTTTAGCACTGCACTCCCGCTTCCCAAACACACGTTTGCACAAGCGTTAACACGCATACACAAAGACAAAGATGTCCCTTACAGCCTTCACAGACTTTTGGAGCAAGTGCCGTTTGCGAGCACCTATGAAGGCCCACAATAGGGTGGTGAGGCCAGTACCATGCTCGGCCGCCTAAGTTTCCCCAGCGCTCATGTTTGCACACTGCACTCATATAAGACTAAGGTGACCTATGGGGGGCCCAGCACCTGTGTGTCCGTGTGGTGCGGTGTGTCTGTGCGGTGCATCCATGTGGTGTGATACGTCCATGCGATGTGTCTGTGCAGTACGGTGCACCCCTGCGGCGCGTCTGGGCAGCGTCTGTGTAGTGTGGTGCGCTGTGCGCCGTGCGGTGCGGCCGTGCGGTGCGTCCGTGTCTGTGCGGTGCGTCCGTGCGGTGCGGTGTGTCTGTGCGGTGCGTCCACGCGACGCGTCCGTGCGGTGCGATGCTTCCGTGCGGTGCGGTGTGCCCACGCGGTGTTGTGCGTCCGTGCGGTGCGTCCGTGCGGTGCACCGCGCGCCCTCACCCTGGCAGGCCCCCGTGCGCACGTTGGGGACGAAGCCGCGCCGGCACGGCTGCGGCTGCGAGGGGCACGTCTCGCACGGGTGGCCCCACGCACGCCCGATGGTGGCGCAGCAAAGCGTCTTGGTGCACACCACGCCGCTCAGCTGGCCCTGGCACATCTGGTTGGTCACCTGCGTGAAGCAGGGCCCTGTGCGGTAGTCTGCAAGCGGCGACGGGGCGAGGGGGGGGACAGAGCGAGCCCGGATTTCACGCGGCGTCGTTGGCTCCTTTAAACATCCGGCGGGAGAGCGAGCGGCTTCGCGAGTCGGAAGGCGTTGCGAGTTCAATTCCTGGTTGGGGGTCGAACCGGCCCATCGACCCTCTGGGATCGATAAAAATAAGCACCACTTTGAGGGAAAGTCATCAACAGCCGCCCCTGGCCATAGGAATGTGGAATTTTTTAAGCACCACTTTGAGGGCTGTGAGCGCCGATGCCGCAATGTTCATTTGAGCCGGAATTCGGGTTCACAGTGCGAATGCGTCACGGGCCACGGTACAGCGGGGACAGGCGGTGAGGATGATGCGTGACGACGATATTGTTAACGATGATTACGGGGACGGGCAGAGTAAGCGGATCAAAGGTCGTCGAGGAGAAGGAGAGGTGCAGCATTCTGAGAAGGTGAAATTAGCAGCCGTCAGGTGATGCCACAGGGCAGGAGAAGCGAGCGATGGAGACAAAGGAAGAGGACAAGCAGATGCCAAAGGCAGGGCGAGCGAGCGAGCGACGGCGAGAGAGACGAAGGGTGAGCATTGAGAGCGAGGGGCCGACATGAGGCGGAGCAGACGCGGTTGATCCAAACAATTGTTCCTTCGGGAGCCGTGGTTCACAATGGCCCATTGCAATTATGAGAAAAGCGCGCATGCACACACGCACGTATCACGCATGCACGTTTCACACGCACGTATCACACGCACGTATGACGCACGCACGAATCGCACGCACGTATCGCAGGCACGCACGTATCACGCACGCACGTATCACACGCATGCACGTTTCACACGCACGTATCACACGCACGCATGACGCACGCATGACGCACGCACGAATCGCACACATCGCACGCACGTATCACGCACGTATCACGCACGCACGTATCACACGCACGCACGTATCACACGCACGCACGTATCACACACGCACGCACGTAGCATCGCAAGTGAGCAGACATTCCCGCACGTGCGGGAATGTCCGCACGGTTCACAAGGAGTGCCTCTCTACGTGGAAGTGTCCCACGTCCGTGTCTTCAACTGTCGCAACTCCACCACAGCCAATCAAGTGGAGTTGGCAAACGCGACACTCAAACATCACCTCAGCGTTTGACATTTTAAACTATCCGCGTGGCTAAAAAGCCAAAAGAAACTGAAGTGCGAATCGTAAAGTTTGGTCCACAAAGCCTTCGCCCAACGTCATTAAACCCGGATTGTTGTCCGCATCGTCGTCGTCGTCATCACGAGCGCCACCGCGGCCGTGAATGCACCGAGAGAACTCAGCCGGCCTCCGCTCGTTGGCCGAGCTGCCGCCGTCTTCAATGTTCGGCGAGGCAATATTGAATGTCCTCGAGAGAGCAAATGTGTGTTTGTGTGTCGCGGCACGCGATGGAACAAAGCGGGCTTCACTGCATTTTAAATCAAATTTGGCTCGCGCATATATACAGAACAAAAACATAATGCGTGCCTAATCCCTCGAGTAATTTTGTTTTAAAATTAAAATAAATGTTACTTTAATATACGTTCCGCCCCCAACGCTTCCCGTACCCATTTCACCACCACCGCAGCCAACCGCTGATAATCAAGTTGGAAATGTTTACTGCGCTGTTGGGAGTGTCTCATTTCCGTTGGTTGTGTGTGTGTACGTGCGCCTGTGTGTGACGTGCAGGCCTTTATAGGTGCTCGCAAACAGCACTTGCCCCAACAATCTGTTAAGGCTACACGGGGGATCTTTGGCTTTGTGTGCACCTAGTCTGGTACAAGTGCCGCGGTGACGTCACCGCGTGCGGTGGCCGGCGCGCTGCGCTACGAACCGAGCAACCGGGGGAGCTCCAATCCCGCTCACGGCCACCATCAGTGGCAGATTGCCTTGGTGCTGGGACTAGGCAGCTTGAACAAAACAAAAACACGAGCAGCTGACGCGGAGTGTCAACAGGGAGACACGCGGGTGAGACAAAGGCGGCCGGGTGCCGTGTCGGCCACACTCCGTGACCACCTTTGTCCGCAGTGGCGGACCTCATAGGCGCTCGCTCACGGCACTCGCTCCCCAACAGTGTGTCTAACGCGACCGGGCTGCAGAGAGCTTCGTCTTTGTTGGCCTGTGTGTGTATGTGTGCCGCTGTTCTCCATCCAGCGCGGTGGCGAGTGTTTGATCCCGTGACTCGGTCAAACAGCGGCCCGGCGCTAACAAACAGGGCCCGCTCTGTCTGCCGTTTCGATTTTTGTTTTTCAGGCTGGCGGCTCCGTGAGCTCTCTCCCAGCGGAAGACGGCCGAGCCAGCGACTTCCAGACTGCCCCCCCCAACCAGTCCCACTACCCCCCACCTCCCTCCCCACACAGCAGCCCCCTCTCCCACCGCCCCCTCCCCCGCTACCCCCACCATGAGTCCCCACCACAGTGCCCACAGTAGCGCCACCGAACCGGCGAGCTGCCCGAGCTGCCGCTGACTCCGCTTCCTCCTCCTCTTCTTCTTTACTGTTTCTTGCCGGCTTGGTCCCCCCACCCCGCCCACCCTCGAATCCCCCTGCCCTCCCCATCATACTTCGAAATATTCCACAATGTTAAAAAGCGTTGCAGGCCTCTCTCGAACAATTCTGCGTTTTCCAACGCGCGTGCAGCCAGAAGCGAAAGCAAGCGATGCACTGACGCACACAAACACACAAAGATCCCAAACCCCCCCCGCCCCCCGCGTAGCCTGTCATAGACTGTTGGGGCGAGTGCTGTTAGCGAGTAGCACCTGTGAAGGCCGCCACGGCACGCGAGAGGAGGTGGATGGCCAGCACCACGCCCGACGATTAAACACCCGCCCAACGTACGCATATCATGTTACGGCCGAGTCGACCTAGAGTGCGTTGGGAAGGACCCGTGACACGGCAAGCGACAGCCACGTGACGGCGTCTCGCCGCCGGAGAAGTCGTCCCCCCCTCCCCGGTCCCGTCGGGTCTTCTCTGAACTCCGCAAGCCGTCTCTCGACACCCTCGACACCCTCGACACCGGCCGTGCTGGCCCGCGCCCGGAACGTCGCTGACCGACTGACGCGTGACCACGCGGCAGTCGGTAGCGTCGGCCGCCGCGATGAGTAGGGGGACGAGGCGGCTCGACGGCGCGTTGCGCCGAAGAATCGCGATCTTGCTTTGGCCCGGAGGAGGAATCCGACGAGCTACGAAGATCTTCTTCACCGATTGTAGTCGACCCGGGGCGTCAACGTCGTCGCTGACAAATTAGACATTCCCCCCTTATCCGCCGCCAGAGCCGTCAGTCGTCGCCGTCGCCGTCCGTCCATAGGGGCCCGTTGTTTGTCGGCCGGGATCCGCAAAAACGTCGGCGGTGCCAGCTTCTTGTCTTTGCCAATGAAAGCGAGCTACGCCGCAGCGACTCAGCTGTCCCACGTTTCACTTTTTTACTGGCCGCGCAGTGAAACCGTTTTCGAGAAAAGTTTCGCCATCGTGGGTGGCACCGAGTGGCTCCGTTCTGACCCACGGACTCGATGAGGCGACGCTTCAGTTGAGGCTCTCTACGGTGTGCCATCCCCCACAATGTTGACCACGGTGGCGAGGTTACAACACCAGGCGCCGCGCTGCCGAGATGTTAATTCCCTCGCCTGGTATACAGGACGTTGTGGGTTCGATCCCGACCCTGGTGCCTGTATATTTGGAATTTGTGTGTTCTCCCCGTGGTCACGTGGATTTTTCTCCAGATCTTCCAGTTTTTTCCCTCCACATTTAGAAACACGCGTTTCGAGTATTTGGCTGCGACAAGTTTCCACGTGATAAGCCGTCTTCATTGAGCTATGATCTGTGGCCAGGCCACTTCTGAAAGAGATCTATATAGCTCAGTGGGCCTTACATCTTGAAAAATTTGAAGCAAAAATATGTTAGTTTCCAGACTCTTTGGTTCTATTCGGTAAAGTCACGTAGGTAAAAAATGAAATAACAAAAATCACGACGTTTCGGCCACAACACAAGCGGCCTTCATCAGGTGAAGGGACCAACCTGTCCACTGAAGGGACCAACCTGTCCACTGAAGGGACCAACCTGTCCACTGTCCACTGGACAGGTTGGTCCCTTCACCTGATGAAGGCCGCTTGTGTTGTGGCCGAAACGTCGTGATTTTTGTTATTTTATTTTTTACCTACGTGACTTTACCGAATAGAACCAAAGAGTATGGATCCTTGCAGTCACGAAAGCTTCAAATCTAGAAATGTTAGTTTCCAGACTCTTTTGCTGTCTCTTGCTTTCGGTTCTCTCAATTCGCTCCGACGAGTCTTCAGTTCTTCCTCCCCTTGACCAACGGGGTATTTGTTCGCGCAATGTCCCGGAGACGCAATTCAGCCGTGACATTTCAAGGAGCCGCGACGGTGGCCCGTGGCCTTCCTTTGAAGCGACGCGGCGCCCAGCGCCAGACAACCGCTCGCGATAGACGCTCCACCACGTTTACTTTGCTGCGCCGATCTCAATTACGGCATGGCGCAGACACCGCCCCCCACAACCAACCCCACCACCACCACCCACCATCACCGCAGGTCCGCGATCAAAGCCCGTCGGTTCTAGTTTGCCTCCCCTTTTTACTTCAACTTCGCCGTTACGAACGACCGTCCCGGACCCCGCGACTCGTTGCCGCCGGGGCAATGCGGACGCGCAGGCGCGTGGTTTGTTGGAGGCGAGACGCGACCTTGGAAGCACGTGGGGCGTGGGGGGAGTTGTGGAGGAGAGCGGCTTGGGCGTTTGTTTTGGGCTGGGAGGTGGGGACGACGTGGAGGAACTGCGGCGTTGTGGCCCACGGGGGTTGGGTGGGGGGGGGTTGCCCAGGCATAAAACTCCCCCCCCTCCTCCCCCGCTCCTTCGTGCTTCATTCCCCCCCCCCCTCGACACTCTGGGCTCGCCCCCCTTCCCACAATCCCCCCCCACACCCGCCGATGGTCACAAGCACCTGAGTCAACATGACAAGATCGAGGCGGTGGCGGAGGAGAGGGGCCGTGCGGGAGAGACAGCAGGACACCGGCTGGACATAAAACACAAACACGGGCGGCAATAAAGGGACTTCAGAGGATGAGAAGGGCCAGGGCAAATCCATCGCTGAGCGGCGAGGACGATGCACAGACAATATCAAGTGTTGCTTCGTGTTATTTATTTTTACTGCCCCCCACCGATTCCCACAATGCAATGTTTGTTAATTACGCGGTTGGTTACGAGAGCCCTGCTCTCCCCCCACCGAAACCCCACCAACCGGTGGAAATTGTTGGCATTTGTCCGTCACCGTCAGCGGTCGCAGCTGGAATGACAAAAAAAAACCCGTAGCTCTACAAACGGCGGCTCGTCGCACGGAGCGCCGCGGCAAGATCGGACGCCAACGTCAACAGAGAATGGAAGTAGAATAACCTGTCACTCCCGACTGGGGGGGGGGCAGGGGGGTTGTTAGGTTATAAAACAAAATAATTACCAGGATGGCAAGTTGAGCATCTGACCCAGAGGTGGCGGAACGCGGTATGCGCTCATCACGTGACTCCCCAGCTCTCTCAGAGCAGCCACCGCCCCTCAGCACCACCCCCACTCTTAAAGAAAACACAAATTGGGGGTGAATTCGATGGAAACGGCGGCCAGGGTGTGGGGGATGGTGGCGGCTGCGGCGTCTGGGTGGCTGGGCGGGTAATCCCTCGCGCACGGCGCCCTGCGCCCCACGTCTCGGTGGAGGCGTGCAGGCTCTTCGCCCACGGCGGCTGCGGGGCCCAGCCCGCGAGCGTTCCCGCCCGCGCGCCGCCCGAATCCCCCCGGCCGGCAGGGGCTCTCGCCGCACCCCGAGTAGCAAGGGTCCGGCCAGGCCCTCTCTCCTGCCCGGCGCTACACCCGACGCTCGGTGCCGTGGCGGCGTGCCCCATGCGGACGGGGCGACTGCCCTGGGGCGCATCCCCTCCCAAGAGGGGCGCCACCAGAATTGCTGTAAAAACTAAAACCAAGTAGGCGGCAAGTGGCGGCTGGTGGCACAAATTTGCGGTGGAGCGGCGTTGGCGCTGTGGCGGAGCGAAAAAATTGGGAGTGGGGGGGGCGCGAAGATGGCACCTTGCCCCGTGCGCGGTCCGATTGGCAATTTCGTTTTGCTTCTCGGCAATGACAGCGGCAGCGTAGAGGGCAACATCAGAGAGCGTGTCGGTCTCGAGGGCCCCTTGCCGAGACGCGCGCGGAAGGGCCGCGCGGTGCGCCGGTCACGGCCGGCTGCTGCTGCAAAATGACGCAACACTCGAGGCTTGGTACACCACCACCCCTCCCAAATTAATATCGCACAGATAATTACAATTACCGAATACATCGCATCTTGAGAGAGAAAAAATGTTACCGGCAAAGCTAACCTCTTGTCTTTCTGATACAAGCGTATCAGAAAAAAACATACTTTTTAAAAATTACATTGCTAAATAACTCGGGCATGATAAATTTAAGCAATCGTATTGACGATGTTCATCTGGCTTTTCCACAACTTTCGTTTTCAAGGAAACGGTTGCGTGCTCGCGGGCCATGCACTAATGCAGTGCCCGTGTACCGCCACGCAGGTGGTACACGGGCACTAATGCAGTGCCCGTGTACCGCCACGCAGGTGGTACACGGGCACTAATGCAGTGCCCGTGTACCGCCACGCAGGTGGTACACGCGCCAGGCAGCAGTGCAGCTCAAGAGGCTCTGCAGAATGGACAGAGAGGGGAAAGAGCTGCGGCTGCTGCACCGACCGCGAGACTTTCACTGGAACCGTCTCTACGTGAACGGGGGGTTGGGAGGTTCCTCAGGGGCTCTGGGCACAGCGGGGTGCTTGAACTGAACAAGTTGTCTTGGTGATGAGCAGGGGATTCTTGTGGATGAGTGGCGTGGGGGGGGGGGCGGTTGACGCTTCGCTGTGTAGGAGTGGCGACCGATCATTAGAACCCATAAATCATTCGCGGAAAGCTCTCTCTCTCTCTCTCTCCACGCACGCCCGCCCGCCCGGCGGAGTGAAGCAAAGCGCGCCGCGGACGATCGACAGCGGCTGCGTTGTGACCGCGGGAGCCCCCGGGCCCGCGCCCGGCAACTTGGGGCCGCAAAGGGGCGGCCTGAAACGCCGGGGCCTCCCCTCGCTTACCCCGCTGGCAAGCCGCTCCATCGTCCGGAGCGAGCCGCCGACCACGGCACGGCCAAGCGCTTCCCGCCGCCCCGCCGGACGGATGTGAAGTCTGTCCCCGGGACGCGCGATGGATTTTAAATTAAAAGGCACTGGCGGAGGGAGGGGGGGGAGTGGGGAAGGGGGGGAAGGGGGGCGGCGGAACCAAAAAAGAAGTTGGGTTTCACATGGCCTGAGTTATGGCTGGGCCGGTGAGGGAGAGGCAAGGTTGGTGGTGGTGGGGGGTGGTGGTGGCTGCGGTGGAGGAGATGGAGGCAGCAGAGGAGGATGGTGGGCGGGCAGTAGGGGGCGGGGGATGAGAATTCCTGCGAAAAGAGCAAGCTATTAGGGGTCAGTGAGCAGGCTAATTAAGCCTGGGAGCCGGGCACTCTTCAACGCAAATGACAGCCTTTTACCAAACCGCTTCAGAGCCGGCAAACATCTGCACTGAGGGGGCCGCCGCCACCGCCGCCACCGCCGTCGCGCTGCCCGCAGGGAGACAGGGGCGGTGGGGCGGCGGAGGTGCGGGACACCACGGTAATGAGAGGCCGGCGCGTTGGCGCAGGTGGAAGAGGCGGGGGGGGGGGGTGGGCGGCGGTGCCCCCGGCGATTGTTAGGCAACGCGGTTCTAAAGTAATCGCCGCCGCAGCATCACGGTGACGACGGAGATGCAGGAAGCCACGCGGGGTTCCGCGTGGGCAACACGGACCGCGTCGAGGGTCCGCCGCTTGTGACAAAACGGCGACGCTCACAGCCGGGCGGCAGTCCCACGGGGGCACGCGGCGGTCGTGTTCGTACGGAGCCGGCGTCACTCGAAGGTTGACGCGCGTGCGTGTCAAACGGGCCTCGCCGTGCCGAGGCTGTCCACCGCGAGTTGGACACTTTGTGCGAGTGAGAAGTTAATACTTAAATAAAAGCATAACAAAAATATTTACGGTCGAGTGACTTAATGGGGGCACTCGTGGGATCACGTGTGATGTTTATCACGATTATTGTTTGCCCAGGAAAGTAGGCTCGCCGAGTCTCGAGACACACAACAGCGATGTCGCTGTTGTGTGCGTAATCCAAGATGAGTAATTTGAAGGACTATTTTGCAGCATTGTGATATTTTAGGCAATACCAGTTCAACTGCGTTATTTTGGCCATGGGAGGAAACCGGAGAACCCAGAGGGAACCCGTGCAAGAACAGAACAGGGGGAGAACGTGTAAACTCGGCACAGGAAGACACCCGAGCCGGGAATCGAACCCAGGGTTATTCTTTGCTGCGAACGCACACGAGCGCCACCCAGCCGAGCTACGCCGTCGTGACAACATCGATGCAGTGACGCGCGACGAGCGGGCTCTGGTCACATGCAAGCTGACGGATTCCTGCGTCTGTGCTCGGATTCAACTTCGCTCTGACAGCCCGGGGCACAGAGCCCGAGGTAATTACGCGACGAGATGCGGGAGACATTTGGTGAGTTTTCTGGGTTGAGTATCCATTACACGTTACGGCCAGTTGTAATGACAACCCCAGGTTACTGATAAGTCAGATTGCCATTCATCATTGATAATAGATAACTGGATAAACGATTAGACAGCACGCCCCCTCTCCCATATCCGTCCCTCCGCACACATTTTTTTTTACACATCCCATGAGCCACAGAGTCTTCTGGGAGTGAATTTGTTCAGCAGCATTGGTCCAGCACATGGACGACTCTGAACCGGTTACAACATTCAGCGTCTTGTCGGCAGAGTCAGGCTCACTTAACCCAATGCTGGTTTTGTCATGGCCAAATGGACACATTATTCGGTGATACTGCATGAACAGTGGTGCACGAGCACACTGCGGCCTCTCTCTGTGCTGTGAAGAAGGGCCATTGCCCGGAACGCCGGACATTACATACTTGTAATGCCACAGTGTTGTTAACAAATGTGTTGAGTCTTTTTTTTTTCAATGATTATAGAATGTTTCGGTGTGAATGTGAAAGCTGGACAATTACAAACAGCCCTGCCAAGCAAACGGTCGCGTGCTCGCTGGCCAGACACGAGCGCCGTTCCCGTGTACCGCCACACACACGATAGAAGAAACATAAATGTGTGTTTTAAGGAGGATGTTAAATATTTCATGGACAGACACAAGATGAGCGACGCGAATGCGAAACGGATAACAGCAGGGCACACAACAAGAACATTAATGGGAATCATTAGAGAAAGGCAGGGTTAGATATTTTGGACGGGTGATGGGAAAACGAGCATATTAATATAAATGCGTTTTGACCGCGAATTTTAGACGCACCACAAGAAGATGGGGAAGACAGCGAATGAGGTTACATGAGCAAACTGAACGACTGGATTCAACTGGGAGGAGTATCCAATGCAAAGTTCTTGAATCATATCGTGGACAGAGCTGAATGGAAGGAAGGCCATGATAAGTTGGGGTCTTAGAGACACGACGTGGCACACAACAGATAGCTTTGCTTCACATCCAAAACCCTAAACGACGCCGCCAAAGCGAGTTTCGGAGAAGGCTTCTAATGCTATAAAAATCAGTGACAATGTTCATACTCGAATTGAAGAGGCAGTGACTGGGAACTGGGGGGTGGAAGGAGGAGGGGGGGGGCGGGAAACGAGGCGCGTAAATTGATGACACGTGAAACGTTCCGAGCGCTGCAGTCAGCTGACAGGCATCTGGCACGCACGTTTACCACGCGCCGAGAAGAGGCCCTCGGAACCCTCCCTCCAGCCTCCCCGAACCAATCAAAATTTTAAAACCATAGAGTTAAACCAAAATCAAAAGCGCTGCCAACACTTCCCTCTCTCGTCCAATTCGGCCGCCGCGAGTTTCTCCGACGGTTTTTTTTGTTTGTTACAGAGTTCCAATTAAAGCGGGTTTTTTACCACTTAAAAAAACTATTCTGTTTTAAAATCCTAAAAAGAAAAAGCGCGGGCCAGCAGCGGCACGCGACCGGCACGTTTAACCGGGAGGGCGACGGTGGCGGTCGTTTGGCAAAGTCCCCCATTATTCGCTCTTATGTAGCATGGTGGCCTCATTCGTGCGCTAGGCTTAGCGGCGCAATCTGCATGCGCGACCGCTGGAGCTAGCGCTGGCCGCAGCCGCCTCTCGCGTCCGTTTTGCTCGCTTTTGTGCACCAAGTTCTGCGGAGGGAGGGAAAGAGTGAGAGAGAGAGGGGAGTGCCCGACGGGAACAAAAGAAACAGTGTTTTTCTAGTAACTCTGTCCAGGCAGCGTGATGGACGGACGGACCCCAAAAAACCACCCTGCCCCCCAGCCTACACCAGCAACCACTACGCGAGTGCGTGCATGTGTACCTGTGTGTGCGCGTGTGTGTGGGGAGCGGTTGCGTAGCAGTTAGCGCGCTCCGCTACGAACCTGGCGACCCGAGTTCGATTCCCACTCACGGCCAAAATCAGTGACGATTATCTGGACCGGTCCTGGGCCTCCCCTAGGTCGACTCAGCCTCAAATGAGTACCTGGTGCGGTTAAAAACATCGCCACTGGGGAGACAAAGGCGGCCACGCATGGTGCTGGCTACCCACCCCCTCGTGCGCCGTTCTGGCATTGATAGGTGCTCGCTAAAAGCACTTGCCCCAACAGACTGTTGCAAGCTATACGGGGGATCTTTGTCTTTCCCTTTGTGTATATCGTGGGGAGCGGTGGCGCAATGGTTAGCGTAATGCGCCACGGGCCCGGCCACCCAATTCCTCGCTCGCGGCCAACATCAGTGACAAATTTCTGAACCGGTCCTGGGCCTCGCCTAGGTCGACTCAGTCTTAAAATGCGTACCTCGTGCGGTGTGCATTAAAACAAGGGCACAGCGGAGACAAAGGCGGCCAGGCGTGGCGCTGGCCACCCACCCCCCTCATGGGCCGTGCCGTTTCATAGGTGCTCGCTAACAGCACTTGCCTCAACAGGCTGTACAGGCACACACAAAGACAAGACCCTTGTCTTTGTGTGTGTCTAAACACTCTGTGGAAGGTGGTGTTCAGCGCTGAAATGTCTTGCTTTTGCCACTACTGCGCAGCAAGGCCTCCCCGCGAGTTGGAAGTCTCGAGAGACCTCGCCACCGACTCAAGTCCTAGAATCTCACCCAAATCCGAAAAGGACACCGGTGAAGAGTTGCAACAACACAGACGTCTCGAACACACACCTCACTCGTGACCCAAACATCACGCCTCTTCGCTTTTAACATTCCGCGGAGAAACTGGTGGAGCCATCAACCGCATCGGGACATCGTCAATGGGCCCATGTTCACATCTCCTTCAAGAAACGGAACATTAAAGACGCAAAACCACAGGAGCGCGATGATTGCGGCCATGCAACCCAAACTCTGGACCATGTAGTAAACCCACCGTGGTCTACGCTCGTTCAACGGAGGAGGAAGAGTGAAGCTACACGAACTCTCTCCTGAAGCCCTCTTCATGGCTAACAGAGCTCGCACGAGTATAATTACAAATTTCACATGATAAGAAACCACAGCACAATCTGACTCGGAGCGAGGACCCGGACACTGCTACGTGTCCCTCCGTCTGCCTGAACGCAGACACGAGCCCAAAAGACAAGAGGAAATGTGAAGTAAATAAACAAGCTATTTCTCAAAGCACATCCGTGGATATTATCCGTGCAGTTACCAGAGCAAAGAGCGTGGCGGCCCGCATATGAAATACGATGAGCTGCGCATTACAAAATCCGTCAAGGACGGTCATGGAATTTTAAAGAAAAACTATTTTGTACATCAAAGACACCTCGCCAGCAGATGGTAGACTCGCGCGAGGCCCCTTTGATGTGAGCCGGATTCCTTGAAGGCGACTCTAATCCCTGCCTTTTCTCCGCAGCACAAAAACCCCGCCTGTGCCATTTCCGCGCGGGGTGGGAACATGCAAGCAGGCCGCAATCTCCAGCCTCCCAGCGAGACGCCCCACTGCCGTGCCCTAGAGCTCGCTCTCTCGTCAGCGCCCTGAGCGGCAGGCCGATGGCCCAGATTCAAACTCCAGAATTTGCACGTGCCGGTTTGGTTTTAATTCGTTTTTTTATCATCACAATTTTTTTGGTAATATATCAATTATTTTTATTTCACGTTTTTTTTTCACTACCAAGCGACAAGTGGTGCAAGGGCGGTCCCCCAAGCCGAGAGGGCCGTTTCGGGTCTACGTCCTTGGTCTCCGGCGAACTCCCTATTGCCGTACAAAAACTGGAGGAAGGGCCTTTGCTATTGATGCCCCTAGGGTCTGGAATGCTATTGCCAATAAACTGTAACTTGAATCACTACCTATGAGATCTTCACTCAAAACTGCTCTAGAGGAGTTGTACAACCCTAGCTGCCACTGCTATTCAGTGGCCTAAAATATGGCTCTAGATTTTGGTGTTATAATTAATTTATGTAGTTTATTGTAAAAAATTCGGTCACAGTCCCTATGATCACTGTTACATTGGATTTATGGCTATTATTTTGGTGATTTCGAAAAGTTTTTTTTGTTTTGGCCATGTTTTTGTTTATTGTAGTACGGAGTTGACTGATGGCCTTAATCTTAGTTGTCTTGTGGTTGTTGTTGTTGTTATTTTGACTTGCATCCCACTGGGATTTTTGCACACAGCGTTGGTGTACGGTGCTATTTCAGGAATATTTTTGATATTTTTTTCCTGTATTTTCTGTTTGCACAGTCACATAGTCACTTTAAGATGTTTTCTTGTTCATGTTTTTTGTTTGTTGCGGTTGCACCCGATTCAAGAGCCGAATGGCTCACAGGGCTATACCAAATAAATGAACTAAAAAAATGAACTAAAACTCGACGCGTACGCTTCGCAGCCGATATTACAATTCATAGGAGATGGTTCCTGAGTCCGTGTTAGGCCACAATATGGTCCGGCCCGACGTTGGCGTCCTTAAGACCCTCCACCACCCGACACGGCCAAAACCGTTGAGATTATCACTTGTGTTTGGTGTTACGGGTTTTTTAACGTGCCAATTGTCATTGTTTCGCCTCACACCCAAACCGACAGTAGCGGCGATTTGGTTTCCGCGTTTTTGCTTCAACATTACGTCAAGCATCATCGGGACAATTGCCCAGGAAGTCAGAATCGAAACCCAGGAATCCCGACTGCACTTTCGCTCTTCGGAAGGAACGCAGAAGAAACTCCCCTGTGCAACCACCGCCAATGGAGGTGCGGGCCAGACATGTTCGACGGGCCGTGGACACGATCCAAAAATATTTTAACGGGGCGGGTCTGCAGGTCGAGCCACTTGGCGCACTCGCGAGCGCTCTTACTTTTAAAACAACTCCGTCTAGCCCGCGGCAGGAGAAGGGCCCCCATCGGCGTCTGACGTGAGACGACCACCTGGTACCTGGCTGCAGGAGGCGAGTGACCGGCGGCGGCTCACAGCCTCACAGCCGCCGCTTGCGATGCCGAGAAGCCCCGACGCTGACGAGGGCGGCCCACGCGGCGCTTCCTCCTCCCGAGCGTCACCGAATTCGATCGTCGGAAGCGACCGCCGCCGAGCTTGCGAAAAATAAAAATCCCCCGGCACCCAATTCAAGTGGCGGCAAACGGTCAGTTCTGATCGAATCAGTGGTTGCACCCGATTCAAGAGCCGAATGGCTCACAGGGCTATACCAAATAAATAAACTGAAACTGAATTGGGCATGGAAAAGGTGACCGGTGTGGCCACCGTCGATGAGGGTGAGATTTGGCCATTTTTAGTCGAGTCTGACGCGCGACGGACACGTCTCACGCCCGCGTGTGGTGGCGCCCAGAAATTGCCTTTGCTTTTCAGGGAAATTCTCGCACGGGGGAAAATTTTTTGGTACGCGCAACTTTTCAGTTGCGCAGTTCAAATGTACCGCACATATGTGGTGTACGCACGGTATATGCACCACAACGTTAAACATGTACACACGCACACAAAGATCCCCCATATAGCCTCAACAGACCCTTGGGGCAAGTGCTATTTAGGAAGCACCTATGAAGGCCGGTACAGCACAGGAGGGGCAAGTGGCCAGCACATATCACCCCCTCATTTGTCGACCTAGGAAAGGCCCAGAGCCAATTCAGATAATCGTCACTGGTGTTGGTGGCCGTGAGCGGGAATCTAATTCCGGGTCGCCGGGTTCGCAGCGCGCTTACCGTAGCACCACCGCTCCCCACATGCACGCACGCCGCTGATTTGTACATACATTTACAGCAACACACATGCTCGCACGCACGTGCAGACGTACACACACAGAGAAACCACATTTACAATAATATTTTCTTTTCTGAACCAGAAACTGCGGCTAAAATTAAAATACTTTCCCCAGGGTTTGCCACGAACATGATTTGAGGAAATTTTGTAAGCAGTTTTTTTATTGCATTCTCGACTTGGGCCGTTGGGACACTAAGGCTACTGGATGTCATTTCAAATTATTGCCATAAACTTTCCACAAACCTCCGGCGGTCGAATGCGTGCGTTGCCTTGTGGAGTCCAAACGCAAATCCAAGATGCCACTCGGTTAATTCCGGTGTGCATTCATGACGGATGGGCAAGGCCTATGAAAGCTAAACTAATTATCTGGTGATGCTGCTGTTGCTGCTGCGTTGTCAGCGGTGCACAGACAAAAAGAGTTGGAGCCTGAACTTCACACCCTGGGGCCCGATGGGTAACTATTCATCAGCCAATTCAATTAACTGTTCATCAAGGAAACATGTTATTACATGGAATTTTTTCCAAGCCGCGTGGCATAAAGGGAGGTCTTCAACCCTGATTATTCACTCTATTATAATTATCAGGGTGCCATGGAATACATGGTCAGCTACAAAAACGATTCACTCAATCTCCCTGGCCTCTCTATTAATGTGCTATGAAGAAGGGCCATTGTTCATAACGTCGCCTATTATTTTTCTTTGAAGCCCACACACACAAACACCAGTGTTAGTAACGGACGCGTTCAGTTTTTGGGCGCGCCAAGATCTCTCACGATTGAGTTTTTTTTTGCCTTGTCAAGTGTTTCCCATAACTAGCAAATGTTCACGAAACAACCCTCTGGTGCGCGTCTCCGCAGAGCTCACGTTTCAAAAATATTTAAGCGACGGCTCGGTCAGCCACGGCTGGCGACTCCGCGCAACGACAACGCCCAGAAATAGATTCCCTGCGTCAAAATAAATAAAGATTTCGTCTTAAGTCAAACACGTGGGTGGGGGGTGTTTCCATTTAAAGGACACGATTATTATTTTTAACAAAACTTGTTTGAAAATGTCCCGTATTAGTTCGCGCTCCGTAATGGCATTCCCCCGGAATCCCCCGGAACACAAAGTGGGGCGGCTAATTACAGCGCGCGCCGAGCCTGGGGACCGGCACGAGATGCCGCGCGGCGCGAGTGGTGAACAGAGCCGCACGGGCCGACGCGTTAAGCGGCACCGTGCAGGGGCTCACAGCGCACCAGCTGCCTCCACGTGTAATCAATATCCATGCCCCCGGGGTTAACGATCCCCGACATGCTGGCAGTTTAATTGGTCCTCGGGACTGGCCGGGGGCGTCTCAAACTCGGCGCTTAAAGGGAGGGAGGCAGGGAGGGAGGCAGGAGGCAGGGAGGGAGCGAGGGAGGCAGGGAGGGAGGGAGGGTTGGAGGCAGGGAGTGAGGGAGCGAGGGAGGGAGGGAGGCAGGGAGCGAGGGAGCGAGGGAGGCAGGGAGGTAGGGAGGGAGGTAGCGAGGGAGGCAGGGAGGTAGGGAGGGAGGCAGGGAGGGAGGGAGGGAGGCAGGGAGCGAGGGAGGCAGGGAGGGAGGCAGGGAGGGAGGCAGGGAGCGAGGGAGGCAGGGAGGGAGGGAGGCAGGGAGGGAGGCAGGGAGGCAGGGAGCGAGGGAGGGAGCGAGGGAGGGAGGGAGCGAGGGAGGCAGGGAGCGAGGGAGGGAGCGAGGGAGGGAGGGAGGCAGGGAGGCAGGGAGGCAGGGAGGCAGGGAGCGAGGGAGCGAGGGAGGGAGGGAGGCAGGGAGCGAGGGAGGCAGGGAGGGAGAGAGGCAGGGAGCGAGGGAGGGAGGTGGCGTAGGGGTCAGACCCTGGGAGGTTATTTCCCCCGTGTCCCTCGGCATCAAAACCAAAAGTCGACCTCTGCCGGCGGTGGGCCGTGCTATCGAGGGGCTGCGGGGCGTAACGAAGACGGGTGGTGAGGGGGCAACATGCGGGGGGTATATGGGGGGCGGTGGTGCGGTAAGAGAGGTCAGGGTCTCACGCGCCCCCAGGACAAAGGTGGATAATTGCGAGCATGTGCGAGGCCTGGCAACGGCTGATGCAGGGCGGCTCGCAGGTGTGAGCGGGACACCTCCAGTGGCAGTTGGACCTCCCACTTTGAGTGTATCGCTGATGTCGGGGTTACGGGCCAGGGGGGGAGGGGGGGTTGCCACGCTGGTAAAATAATGAAGTTGTACCGCTACTTCTGTTTGAAATCCTCCGAGTGTGAGGGAGTGGTGCTGTTAGAGCACAGGTCGTGACCCCCGGGGGCTGCCAGGGTTGACACGGAGTACAAAAAAAAATTCAGAGCGATTTTCTGCTCGAATGCGCTTTGAGGCGTTCGTGCCTCAACGCACATTCATCTCCTGTTGTGTTGCCCCCTAGTCGGTAGCGGAAATTCCACGTTCCTATGGCGGAACAGGTGTATGTAAGACTCGCTGCAAACATAAGACCATGAATGGGAAACTGAACTCAGGTCACCGGGTTTGTAGTGCGGCATGCTAATCGCAGCGCCATCGCTGGGCGGCGGTACATTTCTCAGCTCAGAAAAGCGAGCAAATAAGAATATCTTCTTTGGTTCTTTCGGTAAAGTCACGTAGAATGAGAATAAAATAATAAATTGATAAAATAAAATAACACAATAATATTCTCACGACGTTTCGGCCACAACACAAGCGGCCTTCATCAGGTGAAGGGACGAGACTGTCTGGTAGGACAGCGCACTCCAGCGCCTGATGAAGGCCGCTTATGTTGTGGCCGAAACGTCGTGAGAATATTATTGTGTTATTTATTTTATCAATTTATTATTGTATTCTCACTCTACGTGACTTTACCGAAAGAACCAAAGAAGATGAATCCTTGCAGTCACGAAAGCTTTAAATCGAAAAATAAGAATATGTAAGATGAAAAACTAAATTGTAGATTATTTAAGCATAAGGCAAAAACACACGTTTAATCAAATGCGATGGAACAATCAGGACACTAAAACGAAATCATCTGATGCGGTCGTATTTCACGCCAATATATCGCAAGATATACGTCGTGAGAATTTTACTGTCTAATTTTTATTTTATTATTTTATTCTCATTCTACGTGACTTTACCGAAAGAACCAAAGAAGATATCGCAAGAGATCGCACAGTGGCCAGTCGCATCAAACACCTCAAGTAATAAAGCTCTCCTGACTTGACACCGACTTAAACGGGAGATCAGAGAACGTTGCACTGAAGTCACACGGCGATAGTACGAGAGCAACACACAGTCCGCTTTGCGCTCACGTACACGTTCAGCGCAAAGAGCAGCGCAGAGACAACGATCCCCCGCGTAGTCTTAACAGACTGTTGGGGCTGGTGCTGTTAGCGGGTAGCACCTATGAAGGTCGGCACGGCACACGAGGGGGTAGGTGGCCAACGTCACGCCCAGCTGCCTTTGTCTCCCCATTGCTGATGTTTTACACACCGCACCAGGTACTCATTTTCAATCTGGAGAGGCACCGGTTCAGATGCTCGCCACTCACATTGGTCGTGAGCGGGACTCAAACTCGGGTCGCTGGGTTCGTGGCGCAGTGGGCTGACCGCCATAAAGAGCAACGCAGAGATAAAGATTTCCCCGTATAGCCTAAACAGACCGCTGGGGCAAGTTTTGTTAGCGAGTAGCACCTATGAAGGCAACGCACGTGCGTACACACACACATGCGTGCACACACACGCGCGCAGGTAGCGAACACCCCCCCTCTTCCCCAGCGAGCGTCTGAGCCACATTCCTTCAGCCCAGACCTGGGCTCCCAGGGGAGCGGCCACACAGAGAACTCCGCCTGTGCCAAATGAAATGTCTGTTTTTACTGAAGACTCACGGCCACTAATTGCTAATTGCCACCAAGGTTTCAGCCCCCCCCCCGCCCCCCAACAAACCCCACCCACCCACCCCCCCTTTAATTTCCTTTCCTAGATTTTGTTTCCAATAAGTTCCCTTTGTCTCGGGGCAATTTCACCGTTTCCCCCGCACGGACGCCGTGCTGGAGCGGCTGCCCCTGCGTGCGTGGCCCACGGTCAGGGTCCGCCCCGCGGCTGTCGCCACGGGGGCGAGATGGATGGCTCGCTACCTCGCCTCGCACGTAAGAGGGCGTGGGTTCGATCCCGACCCTGACGACGCCTGCTGTATATTTGGAGTGCACGTGTCTCGCTCTCCCCGTGGTCGCGTGGAGTTACGTGGCTGCCGTGGGTTTCGTTGAGCTATCATTTGTGGCGGCCAGGTCCCATCTGAAAAAAGAGCCACACAGCTCAGTGCGACTAGCCTGGTAACATAAAAATAAGTTTCTTTATAATCGATCGATGCGACTCTGCGGCACCAACCAGCAGATCCCTCGCAGCGCCGCCTCTCCGCATTCAATAAATAAATAACCTCTACCACGGGCCACGCGCGTGCGGGGTGGGGGGCACCAAGACGAACTAAACCGCTTTCGACGCGAGGTGTTCTCGCCTTGAAACAACGCCGCTGAGCTGCCGGTCTTTGTTCACGGGCGAGGAGCCGCCCCGCGTTGCCGGGGGGGTGGGGGGGGGGTCCCCAGGTGCACCGCGCCGCCTGCTGCTGCTGCCGCTGCCTGGGACGCAAACGGACGGAGCGAGGCCTCGAGCCAGAGCTGAGTAGCGGTGTGGTCTGAGACGACTACTCGAGACAAAGCAGGGGCAAGGTGAGGTGCAGAGAGGTGGCGAGAGGGAGTGAGGTGGAGCGAGATGGAGCGAGGTGGAGCGAGATGGAGTGAGGGATCGAGATGCATGGAGGGAGTGAGGTGGAGCGAGGTGGAGTGAGGTGGAGCGAGGGAGAGGGTGGGGTGGAGTGAGGTGGAGTGAGGGAGTGAGGTGGGGCGAGGTGGAGCGAGGGAGAGGGTGGGGTGGAGTGAGGTGGAGTGAGGGAGTGAGGTGGAGTGAGGTGGAGGGAGAGAGTGAGGTGGAGTGATGGAGTGAGGTGGAGCGAGAGGGTGGGGTGGAGTGAGGTGGAGCGAGAGGGTGGGGTGGAGTGAGGTGGAGCAAGGGAGTGAGGTGGAGTGAGGTGGAGCGAGGGAGTGAGGTGGAGTGAGGTGGAGCGAGGGAGTGAGGTGGAGCGAGGTGGAGCAAGGGAGTGAGGTGGAGTGAGGTGGAGCGAGGGAGTGAGGTGGAGCGAGGGAGTGAGGTGGAGCGAGGTGGAGCAAGGGAGTGAGGCGGGGAGGGGGGAGCGAGGGAGTGAGGTGGAGCGAGGTGGAGCAAGGGAGTGAGGCGGGGAGGGGGGGGCGCTGCTAATAGCAAGTATGGTGATTATGTTTAAATGGAAGCTCTGGGGAGTCCTGTCATTCAACACGGGTAACGCAAAGCAGCCAACTCCGCCAGACTGACTCACGCTAACGCACACACACACACGGTTAAATCCTACATACACACATACATTCCCTACGACACACAAAGACAAAGGTCCCCCGTATAGCCTTAACAGACTGTAGGGGCAAGTGCTTTTAGCGACCATCTATGAAGACCGCAACAGTACACGAGGGGGTGGGTGGCCAGCACCACGCCCGACCGCCTTTGTCTCCCCAGTGGCGATGTTATCTACACACCACACCAGGTACTCATTTGAGGCTGAGTCGACCTAGGGGAGGCCCGGGACCGGTTCAGATAATCGTCACAGGTGTTGGCCGTGAGCGGGAATCGAACTCGGGTCGCCGGGTTCGTAGCGCAGCGCGCTAACCACTACACTTACCGCACTCACACACACACGAGCACACACACACACACAAGCACTCACACACACACGAGCACACACACACAAGCACTCACACACACACAAGCACTCACACACACACAAGCAATCACACACACACAAGCACACACACACAAGTACTCACACACAAGCATTCACACACAAGCACTCACACACACACAATCACTCACACACACACATACACACACACAAGCACACACACAATCACTCACACACACACAAGCACTCACTCACACACACAAGCACTCACTCACACACACAAGCACTCACACACACACAAGCACACACACAATCACACACAAGCACTCACTCACACACACAAGCACTCACACACACACAAGCACACACACACAAGCACTCACACACACAAGCACTCACACACACACAAGCACACACAATCACTCACACACACAATCACTCACACACACACAAGCACACAAGTGCTTACACACACAAGCACTCACACACACACAAGCACTCACACACACACAAGCACTCACACACACACACACAAGCACTCACACACACACAAGCACACACATACACACAAGCAATCACACACACACAAGCACACACACACACAAGTACTCACACACAAGCATTCACACACAAGCACTCACACACACACAATCACTCACACACACACATACACACACACAAGCACACACACAATCACTCACACACACACAAGCACTCACTCACACACACAAGCACTCACACACACAAGCACTCACACACACACAAGCACACACACAATCACACACAAGCACTCACTCACACACACAAGCACTCACACACACACAAGCACACACACACAAGCACTCACACACACAAGCACTCACACACACACAAGCACACACAATCACTCACACACACAATCACTCACACACACACAAGCACACAAGTGCTTACACACACAAGCACTCACACACACACAAGCACTCACACACACACAAGCACTCACACACACACACAAGCACTCACACACACACAAGCACACACACAAGCACTCACACACACAATCACTCACACATACACAAGCACTCACACACACACAAGCACACACAATCACTCACACACACAATCACTCACACACACACAATCACTCACACACACACAAGCACTCTCACACACACACAAGCACTCACACACACAAGCACTCACACACACACAAGCACTCACACACACAATCACTCACACACACAATCACTCACACACACAATCACTCACACACACACAAGCACTCACACACACACAAGCACTCACACACACACAATCACTCACACACACACAACCTGGGTTCGATTCCAGGTAAAAGCCAACCTCTCTGATCGACCCAGACCCTCCAGACCCGGGAGAACGCTGGTGAACAAGATCGACCAACGCGGACGTCCAGAATTGAACGCCTCGCTCGAGACCCAATCAATCGCACCTCCTGGGTTTTACATTAATCCTCGAAGACGCCGCTGGGGCAACCATCAGTGACAACAACAACAAACCCGATGCCCACACCTCATTCACGAATGGAGAATGAAAGACACAATGCACGGGAGTGCCACTGTGGCCATGCAACCCACAGCTCTGGAGCACACAGCCCAACGGAGTCGTCTGCTCCTTCAACGGAGGGGGAACATCAGAACGACACCAACTTTCTCTCTCTGTCTCTCTGTCTGTCGAGGTCCTCTCGGCATGGCCGGCAGACCTCGACATTGGCACTGCTGCCATACTCAAGCACGGGCCCGAACTGGGCTCTCGGGCGGAGTGAATCAGTGGACTCATCTCAGACGCCAGAACGAGAGCTCAGAAAAATCCCCCGTCACATCAGGCGCGGAGTTTCACCTCATTTGAGCGACACCCCTGGCTCTGATCGTGAACGATTCCTTCTCGGCGGAGCGCTTTTGGAAGCACCGTGCGTGGATTTGCAGAGGGCGCTTGACGAAGGAGCCTCAGAATCAGTGCCGGATTAAGCTAGTGCGGGGGCATGTAGCAAATGTTATAAAGGGGCCCTAAATTTTTTTTTTACACAAATAGATAAAAAACGCATTTTTAACTTGTATAGTAAAGTAATTGTATTTTTTCATTTGCTATACAGCCAGATAACACGACAAATCCCTAACCTTAAACACCCTCACTCTCACTCAAGCGCTGTCTTCCGGACAGTCCTGTTTCTTCACCTGAGGAAGGCTACTTGTGTTGTGGCCGAAACGTCGTGAGAATTTTATTATTTTATCTCCATTCTACGTGACTTTACCGAAAGAACCCATTAGACTTAAACACCCAGTCGTTCATAAAAGTTGAAGGCGGTATAGTACTATAGCAAAAACGCAAGTGCAGAATCACTGAACCGGAATTGATAGCCTGAAAGCATTTAGCGCGGGGCCCTTGAAAGTGCGGGGCCCTTGAAAGTGCGGGGCCCTTGAAAGTGCGGGGCCCTTGAAAGTGCGGGGCCCTTGAAAGTGCGGGGCCCTTGAAAGTGCGGGGCCCTTGAAAGTGCGGGGCCCTTGAAAGTGCGGGGCCCTTGAAAGTGCGGGGCCCTTGAAAGTGCGGGGCCCTTGAAAGTGCGGGGCCCTTGAAAGTGCGGGGCCCTTGAAAGTGCGGGGCCCTTGAAAGTGCGGGGCCCGTAGCAGTCGTAGCGACTTTCGCTGCTAGGATAATCTGGCACTGCACAGGGGTGGGGTACGTCCGGCCCGCGGGCCGTGTGAGGCCCGCAAAGTCATTTGGTCTCTGGCCCTGCCAAGGCAACCGCAGGCGGGACTCCAAATTCAATAAATCTCGGAGCAAACCTGGAAAAGCAGTTGCGAGTAGCAACATCGTCAACACCAGCTAACATCATCACACGCCTCGCCAAAGAGAAGCAGTTCCAGCCATCACATTAGGAGTGAGTTAATTGTTTGACCAAATATAACAGGCTTATTTTTAGGTTGATCATTTTGTATGGCCCGCGAATGATGTTATAAATATCCAAATGGCCCTTGGCAGAAAAAAGGTCCCCCGCTCCTGCTAGCACGTGACCACGCACTGCCCTGCTAGCACGTGAGGCGACACACTGCCCTGCGTGCCCACGCACTGCCCTGCGTGCCCACGCACTGCCCTGCGTGCCCACGCACTGCCCTGCGTGCCCACGCACTGCCCTGCGTGCCCACGCACTGCCCTGCGTGCCCACGCACTGCCCTGCGTGCCCACGCACTGCCCTGCGTGCCCACGCACTGCCCTGCGTGCCCACGCACTGCCCTGCGTGCCCACGCACTGCCCTGCGTGCCCACGCACTGCCCTGCGTGCCCACGCACTGCCCTGCGTGCCCACGCACTGCCCTGCGTGCCCACGCACTGCCCTGCGTGCCCACGCACTGCCCTGCGTGCCCACGCACTGCCCTGCGTGCCCACGCACTGCCCTGCGTGCCCACGCACTGCCCTGCGTGCCCACGCACTGCCCTGCGTGCCCACGCACTGCCCTGCGTGCCCACGCACTGCCCTGCGTGCCCACGCACTGCCCTGCGTGCCCACGCACTGCCCTGCGTGCCCACGCACTGCCCTGCGTGCCCACGCACTGCCCTGCGTGCCCACGCACTGCCCTGCGTGCCCACGCACTGCCCTGCGTGCCCACGCACTGCCCTGCGTGCCCACGCACTGCCCTGCGTGCCCACGTGACGCACCGCCACGAACGCGGTGGCGGGAAAAGAAGTGAGAAAAGGCGGGAAAAAGGAGTTGGCCACCTACCTCAGAACGAGACGGGGGCACTGTCGGCGATCAGCAGCGGGCTCGCCGCGACTTCCCGCACGCGCCGGTGGCTCCGACCGCGTCACGAACGCCACCGTGACATCACCCCGCACTGGGGCTTTTATTTTTGTCCCCAACGCGCAAGGGAGACCGACCACCTCCGATTACCACGGTCGGCTACGTGCGGTGCGCGCAAGGTTGTTGAACGTGCGCACAGGGGGCGCGTGGCTTCATCTTCGAAGCGACCGGGGGAGCCTCCACGTCGCACCGCGGCGGAGGGGGGGGGGTCTCGAACTTAGATCCGGAACCACGTGGGCTCGCCACTCGAGGGGAGGCCCCACGCTCACCCTGGTGCTGCTCACGGATCATAGTCATCGTCATCATCATTGTCAACGTTGTCGTCATCGTTGTGAACGTTGTCGTCATCGTTGTCATCGTCATCATTGTCAACGTTGTCGTCATCGTTATCGTCAACGTTGTCGTCATTGTCATCGTTATTGTCATCATCATTGTCAACCTTGTCATCGTCGTCACCATCGCCCTCGATGAAGTTGATGTGGACATGAAGCCTATCCAGGAGGCCTGGCCAGGGGCGATGGATCGCAGAGGCACCTGGAGGGACATCGTAACGGTGACCCTATTGATGGTTTAGCGACTACTACGATATTATTCTCATTGTTTATGTAACGGATTCACAACCAAACAGTGGCGCCGCCCATGCAGGCGACCAGCACTGCCGCCCACAGCTCACGGTCGTTGCCACGCCACCCGCCAACTCCATCCATTGCCGGGGGCAATTCGACACCGCTTCTAATGTGCCAATTAGCGAGCAGAGCTGCTCAACGCCGCTATTACCATATCGGTGTAGTTTATTTAGTATCGTCATTGTTTCATTCCTTTGCCGTGGCATGCCTCCGGTGTATGTTGAGTATGAATGATCGTGTAATTTTTACTTGGGAGGAGATCCAGAGACAAAAATGTGTTTGTAAATCATAACCCACATCCGCGCACCCCTCGACAGACGCACGGGCGGAGTGGGAGACGCGGAAGTTTGGTAAAACAACCCCCACCCCCTTCGTGACCGTCAAACATTAACCATGCCTCCCCCTCTCTCCTCCAGTCTAAAGAGAGTCCTGGTTTCACACCGGCCTTGGCGTCGGCTGGGCGGGCGATGGAGCGGCGCAGTCCGCCGCCGGCTGGGGGCTCCCACCGCTGCTTCGTACGGCACGGGGAGGACGCCACCGTACCCGCCTCGAGCCGCAGACGGAACCCACAGAGTCTAACTGAGGACGCCACGGTGGCTAGGAGATGTTAACTACCTCGCCTGGTACGCAGGAGGTCGTGGGTTCCATCCCGACCCTGACGCCTGCTGCTGCTGTATATTTGGAGTTTGCACGTCTCTCTCTCACCGTGGTCGCGTGGATTTTTCTCCGGGTCCTCCACATTTAGAAACACGCACTTCGAGTATTTGGCCGATATACATATCCACGTGATAAGCCACTTCGTTGAGCTATGATTTGTGGCCAGGTTACTTCTGAAAGAGACCTATATAGCTCAGTGGGCCTCAGCTGGTAAAATATATTTTTAAAAAGTGTATTTGTTTGTTTTTTAGTTGGGCTCAGAGAGATGGAGAGGTGAAGAGGAAAGCAGAGAAGATTCATACATCGGCAACCTTCGCTTCTCGTACATCGAGAGCCGACGGGTGACTCGGGATGGAGATCCCCCCCCCTCCAGCACAGGCCCAGCCACCAGCAGCGGCGCGAGAGGGAAATTGCAGAGCTGCACCTTTAACCGTGCGGTAGTGCTGGTGGTGGTGGTCTCGGCTACGCTGCACGTGGCTGCCTGCTGGAATCCAGCGCTGTGGATGGCAGCAGTGAGGGATTTTTTTTCTTCTACATCCTGGATGTCCGAGATAATAATCTATCAGCAACGGCTCCTCTTAGCAAGTCCGCGACATTCTTGGGACGCGTTCAAAGCACCTCGAGCGGAGCGACGTCTCCCAGGCGCTTGCGACGAAGAGCCGCCTGCCTTCATGGTGGAGGGAGGGCGGGCGGACGCCCCGGTCGGTGACGCCTCGGCTGGCCGGCGTCTCGAGGCCCCCCCCCCCCCGGTTGGCGAGGCGGAGATCGCCCTCGCGGCCGGGCAGCGGCAGAGCGGCCGCCGGCAGCGCCGCGGTCGCGTGAGGGATTCTTCGCTGGCTGCCGGTTGGGCAGCGGCAGCAGCGGCAGCGGCGTCCTCTGCGTTGAGCTGCGGGCGCTGCAGGCGGCGTGGGACACGCGGGCGGGTTGACAGACTCGCGCCCAAGTGCCGTAAAAAAGCGGCTCCGTAAAATCGGCGTCGTCTCTGCCGACGGGGAAAAGTCGACTCGGGGGGGTGGGGGGGGGGACGGACGCCTTGCGTCGTCCCCCATCGACGCGAGCGCCGAGGGGGTCGGCGGGCCAGGGGAAGGCGGCGCAGCGAATATGCGAACCACACCTGTTCTGTCTGTGCGGGATAGAGCGTCTCTCTCTCGCACGCGCCGAAGAAATTGGTGAAGAGAGATCATTGTGCGGCAGCGGCGATGGCGACGCGTCACAACGTGAAGTTCACGTTAAGCATTGTGTACCTCTGTTACAAACGATAACCCGGCAGGCAAAACATGTCAGCTGCGTGCGCACTGCCAAAGCGTGACGAGGGGTCGTCGCTGTCGCACTTTAATCTGGGCCACAACAACCCCAGAAGGAACAAGACCGTGATGGCAAACGACGTTGAACTTTGCAAAGGCAATCATTTTCATCTCGCAATACTCCAAACAACGACCCTAATTGTACTAAACAATAACAAGATTTAATTTACGTCCAACGCAGAGAAACGAACGCTGCCTAGATTGTTTTAAACACAGGATGCTGCCAATTATTGGGGTTTCGTTAAACGTTGGGGTTTGACCTCAAGTATACCCGACGATCAGCCAAGGGGGCTCAGCCCATCATCCCTGCAGCGGGGTGGGTCGATTAAATAGGTTCCACTTTGTCTACAAATCACCGGCGGCTGTCCAGGAGATCGAGGCTCGTCCCCGCCGCAGAGCAATGCGGAATTTCCACCACTGGCAGGAGATGAGCGCCAATGCCTCAGTGCGGCTTGTTTTTTAGTAACAAATCCCTCCTGACTAGACACCCGCCTCTTGCCAACGCGACCACGGCGGACTGCATCCGAGGGCGACGTGCGGCAGCAGCGAATGTGCGCTGTGTCACTCCCTGTGCAAAGCCTCGCCTGGCGCGCGGCCGTGGGCTGACAGCGAAGTCAGTTCGAGAAGTCACGGATGTGTGGGGAGGGGGGAGCATGGTGGCAAGCCCACTCGACTGAGATAGGCAATCTATCAATGTCTCTTTTCAAGCATAAGGAAGCCATGTGAGCTACGTACACACAAAGACGAACACCCCCCATGTAGTCTTTAACAGACTTGGGGCATGTGCTGTTAGCGAGCACCCCCTCGTGTGCCAGCACGAAACACGAAGGGGTGGGTGGCCACGCCCGGCCGCCTTTGTCTCCCTAGTGGCGATGTGTACACCGCACCCGGTACTCACGTGAGGCTGAGTCGACCTAAGGGAAGCCCAGGACCAATTCATTTATCTGAGAGGGAATCAAACTGGGGTCGCCGAGTTCGTGGTGCAGCACTCGCCACGTACACACACTCATGCACGCACCGCTTTAAAGCTGTCTGGTTTTCGAGCGCTTTTTAAACAATTTTGGCCTACATTCTCAAGTGAGACATCCAGAAGTTTTTGCCATCTGCTCGCAGTTTTTTTTCCCCGCTCTTCGTTGTCTGATGCTCGCGAGGTACATTGTTACCTCATGCCAAGACAGTAAATCTTCTGGCGCTGGCCGTTCTCACAAAGAACGACTCGGCAATGAACACATCTTTTCATTTAATAAAGTAAAACCTGTAACCCTCACAAAATACAAGCACCTTTTTAGCGTGTGTTTTTCTTTTTTTGTTATATGACTTGCCGTTCGATGGGCCAAAAGGAAAAGTAAAAAAAATACCGTGGAGGATTTCATTTCGTTTTTTTGGTTTGGTACACCGGGAAGAAGTTTATCAGTCGTAAAATTTATGCCGACATTTCCCTCGGAGCATTGACGGAGTCTCACGGCGGAGTCTCACGGCGGAGTCTCACAGCGGCGAGCGCGCCACAAAGACGCTCTTGGAGCGGGTGCAGTAAATTATCCATTGGACCTCTTGGGAATTTTCTTTATCTGCAGGCTGGGGAGCAGGGGGGGGGTGGTGGGGACGGGAAGGAGGTTGGCAGGGCCCCTCGGGGGCACTGACTTTTAGCTCGCGAGGGTCAAGGAACCGGGCGAGGAGGGGGAGGGGTAGGAAGAGGCTGCTCGCGGGAGAGGAGTGGTCAGTCTCTCTCTCTTGTCTCCACGTCTGGAGAATGGAACAGACATAATCCGTTGCTGGGTGTTGGAGATTCGTGGCGGTCGGTGCCGCTGGCACGCGGAGCCAGCGGCATCGCCCCAACCTGGCCCCAACCTGGCCCCAAGCCACCCGGTGCAAGATGGTGCAGTGCGGTGCATGGGCAGTGTGATGTAGTGCAGTGCATGGGTAGTGTGGTGTAGTTCGGTGCAGTACAGCAATGTGCAGTGTGGTGTAGTGCAATGCATGGGCAGTGTAGGACGGCGTGGCTCGAGCGTGGCGGGGTGCGAAGTCGCTCCGCGCCCACAGGGACGACGCACGACACGGCCACGAACGTCTCTCGCGCTACGACCGGTGCGGCGCCGCACGCCGTTGGGGGCGGACCGACCTGGCGCCCTCCCCTCGCCACGCGTGGAGGACGCCCGCTCTGCGCTTTTTCCGCTCGCGAGCGGTGAATTGGGATGTCACGGAGGCCCACCTCGTGACCTCCCGCCGGGGAGGTGAGCAACTTCTCTCGGAGTGGGAGACAGGAGGGCGGAGGGCACTGTGGAAAAAAAGTTGGGGCTCCGAGCGTTCGGCGGCTAATGACTCCTCGTTGCAGAGTTTAGGTGAAGCCTTTACGAGTCGAGAGACAGCGTTTGTGCCTTCCCATAAAATTACTCCGGCCCCATCACCAGAGGAAAACTCTTTGAGCGCGACGCTTTATGGAACAGAGGCGTCGACACACACCAGTTACCAAGCAAATACATTATAAGGTCGCACTCATTACACACAAAGTGCTTGCCACAAATGAACCACAATACCTCGCTGATCTCATCAAGTAGCATAAACCATCACACAAACTCCGGTCATCTTCGCAGTGGCTTTTGGCTAACCATCGAACAAAGACGGTGGTCCCCACGTCGCGCTCTTTCAGATGCGCTTCTACGGCCGTCTGGAACGCTCTTCCGCTATTAGGAAGCCACTGGAGCTATGCACTTTTAAATCATCATCTAGATTGAAAACTAATTTCTACTTTTTTGAATTTAGTTTGTTATCCTTCCCCCGCATCTCCAATCAGCATGGTTGGCTACGTACGGTGGGAAAGAAGTTCAACCTCCAAGAGAGTAGGCGGGGGGATGGAGGGCGATAAATAAAGAAACGCGAGAGAATAGAGGACGAAGAAACAAGATGGGCAAGAGGGGCGACGTGAAAGGAAAAGTTTGGCTCGGCACTATGAAGAGGGGGGGGGGGGGTCGGGTGATGGGGGCGTGGAGGCGGGGGACACACGCGCAAACAAAAAAACGGAGAAAATCGCCCCCCCCCCCCTGAAGAGCAGCCTTCCTCGGAGGGCTTAAGAGGACAGCGTGGTGTCAGGGATGAATGAAAACTCCGCGTGCCCTCGCCCGCTCGCTCGCGTGCCCAGCACGGAGGCCGGGGTGCCGGTCATGCCCTGTGTCTGTGGCCCGCTTGGAGCGGCGTCTCCTCTGTCTCCTCTGTCTCCGTGTGTCCCGTGTGTTAAGGCCACATCGCCCCTGTTTGGCGTGCTGTTGTGAAAATGTCCCCACGGACAATTTACAAGCTTGTATTTGCAAAAAATGCATGAGAATTTGTATTGTTTTCCTATTTGTGTAAAAAGTGCACTACGGATATATAATAGCAGAGAATGTTGGTTTGGCCGCGCCTCAGTCCAGGTATGGGGGGCCTCCGTGTGGATTAGACCGTCAAATTCTACGAAGCACCAAGAAGCCAATGACTGTTACATTCCACACAGTGGGCCAGAGCAGAAATCAGCACCACCTAATGAAGCAAAAATCTCGCAGTACCGATTAATTTATACGGCTCATGAGAGTGAATTACCTGCTAACCCCCCACTCATTTCAGACAGAGGATGCATAATTCACTGATATTGGACATACGAAGAAATAGCAACCGCTAGAGTTAGGCCACCTCAGGTGGTACCGATGAGTGAAATATCGGCGTCTGGGCTTGTGGAGGACCTGATCCGGCATGAACGTCTGGGCCTATTTCCGGCGCATAGCTCGGGCACTGCCCAAGGGGAGGCCCCACCTTCACCCTGGTGCTACTCAAAGATCATCATCAGCACCATCATCATCACGCTCGATGACGACGATAAGAACATGAAGCCTTTCCAGGAGGCCTGGCCAGGGCCATCGGATCGCGGAAACACCTGGAGGAACTTTCGGAACGGCCCAGTGGTGGCGCAGCGAGCGCTAACCACCCAGCGCGTGGACTAACCCTTCCCCGGTTCAGATAAATACATCTCCCGAGCGCCGCCGCTGCGTTCCCCGCGGGCGCCGGGGTGAACGCAGGACGCCCGCGACCGACGCGCGGAGACGCCGGGCGCGACGAGTCCCACAACGGTTGCCGCCGCCGTCGTCATCGTCATCGTCGTTGTCGCGTCCTTTGTTCCGCCGCAAGATGAAACAAACCACCGAGACGCGTGGAAGGGCGTCGCCTCCGACGCCAGGGCGGCGTGGGGCGAGCGACGGCCCCCGGGGAGGGCACGCGGGTGGGCACTCACCTCGCTCGCACTGCGCCCCCGTGTAGCCGTAGACGCAAGCGCAGCGGCTCGGCCCGATGCAGCGCCCGCCGTTTTGACAGCCGCTGTCGCACACCGCTGCAAAGACAAAGATCCCGCGTGTGACCTTAAAGACCGCATGGTGTGGTCCAGACCAGGCCCGGCGATGTGTGACACATCGTACCGGATACCCTTTAATGTCAGAAGGAAGAACGTTCTGGACGGCCGCAGCAGCGCATCCGAAAGTGCGCGATGCGGTGACCATCTTTGTTCCATGGCAAGCAGCCAAAAGCCGCTGCTGCTGCTGCTGCAAGGATGACGAATCAGCCCGACTCAACCCTCCTATTTGATTGGAAAGCCCCGCGGTGGTCACCCCGTCGTGGTGCGTGCGCCTCATGCGAGCGAGCGCGCGCACGTGCGTGAGTGCGTGCGTGAGTGAGTGCATGCGTGCGTGCGAGGGTGCACCACATGCAAGTGTGCGTGAGTGAGTGAGTGCGTGCACCACGTGCGTGAGTGTGTGCGTGCACCACGTGCGTGAGTGTGTGCGTGCACCACGTGCGTGAGTGTGTGCGTGCACCACGTGCGTGAGTGTGTGCGTGCACCACGTGCGTGAGTGTGTGCGTGCACCACGTGCGTGAGTGTGTGCGTGCACCACGTGCGTGAGTGTGTGCGTGCACAACGTGCGTGAGTGTGTGCGTGAGTGTGTGCGTGCACCACGTGCGTGAGTGTGCGTGCGAGCGTGCGTCGCTTACGCTGGCCGCAGTGCGCGCCGTTGTAGCCCTTCTGACACAGGCAGTGGTCCTCGGCGCACGACCCCCCGTTCATGCAGCGGATGTTGCACTGTTGGACTGCGTGGGCACGCACACGGGGTGGAGAGCGGGCAGCGGGGAGCAGGATTGGGAGGGTGGCAAGGGGGAAAAGGTGAACTCATCATCATCAGCAGCAGCATCAGCAGCAGCAACAGCAATTTAAATGTCTTTATCAGCGTCACCAATTGTAGTATCCCCGCTGTTATCATCGTCGTCATCATTAGCAGCGCCCATTCCAGTGCTGTAAAATAAATAAGCGGACAATGCCACATTCAAGTGTCCGTCTCTCCACGTAAAAAAAAAATATTTCTTATTGGTTCGTTTTTTTAATATCTGGTGAGACGGCGTCGTCCCTGCACCGCGCCGTTTCCCCGCTCACCCGCGGCGCCGCTCGGAGTTCGCGGCAAGCGCTCGGGGTGCCTTGGTTGCGAGATGTTCACTACCTCGCCTGGTATACAGGAAGTCGTGGGTTCGATCCCGACCCTGACGCATGTATGTTTGGAGTTTGCATGCTCTTCACGTGGTTGCGTGGATTTTTCTCCGGGTCTTCTGTTTTTTCCCCCCCACGTTTTAGAATAAATGCCACGCGTTTAGAGTATTTGGCCGCTATCAATTTTCACACGATAAGCCAATTTGTTGAGCTATCATTTGTGGTAGCCAGGTCGCTTCGATATAGCCCAGCGGTCGTTACCTCGTAAAATATAAATAGTTGAGTAGTTTTTAGATTTGTTTCGGTTTGGCTATGGCATGAATACCATGTAGGAGAACAATTTGAATGCACGCAACAACCCAACAGAGATGTTTTTTTCGTGCCACGAGTGAGGCTGGAGGGGGGGCCGCACAGGGGACCAGTGGTCTTGATGGGTGACCCAACCCCCACCACAGTAACGGGGAATTTCCACCAGCAGCTCAGCAGAGCCGTGAGCGAGAGATGAGCGCCAACGTTGCGAACGCTTTGCGGAGCGCGAAAGCCGCCGCGTCCGGACGAACCGACGAGGGCCGGGGAAACGTTCACCGCTCTCGGCCGCTCGCCCGCTCGGTCGCTCGCCCGCCCGGCCGCTCACCGGACTTGGTCGCGCACGAGCCGGAGATCTGCCCGCTGGAGCAGGTGCACATGTTGGGGCGCGAGCAGAAGCCGTCCCCGCAGGACGTGCGGCAGATGGCTGGCAGAGGGAGGGAGAGCACGCGACGTTAGGAACGGGGCGATCCCGCACGCTACGCCGTGCTGCGCGCGCGACGGGGGGGGGGGTGCGGGAGGGGGGGCTCGCCGCGGGATTTCTAGGGGGTTGCAGTTTTCTCGCCGCGGGTGGCACCGAGGGCCGCGTTGTTCCGGCGCCGTGCGCGGGTACCATTTTCAGGTGCCGCTCTCCTCCGTCGACAGCAAAACGCGACGCGCGTCACTCCGCAATTCGCGGGAGGGTGAGCGGGAACACGTGGACGTGAGCGGGAACACGTGGACGTGACGGGAACACGTGGACGTGACGGGAACACGTGGACGTGAGTGGGAACACGTGGACGTGAGCGGGAACACGTGGACGTGAGCGGGAACACGTGGACGTGAGTGGGAACACGTGGACGTGGACGTGACGGGAACACGTGGACGTGAGCGGGAACACATGGACGTGAGCGGGAACACGTGGACGTGAGTGGGAACACGTGGACGTGACGGGAACACGTGGACGTGGACGTGAGTGGGAACACGTGGACGTGACGGGAACACGTGGACGTGAGCGGGAACACGTGGACGTGAGCGGGAACACGTGGACGTGAGCGGGAACACGTGGACGTGGACGTGACGGGAACACGTGGACGTGAGGGGGAACACGTGGACGAGAGGGGGAACACGTGGACGTGAGTGGGAACACGTGGACGTGAGCGGGAACACGTGGACGTGACGGGAACACGTGGACGTGACGGGAACACGTGGACGTGAGCGGGAACACGTGGACGTGAGCGGGGACACGTGGACGTGAGCGGGGACACGTGGACGTGAGCGGGGACACGTGGACGTGCGCTTCGTGTTTGGTGCACGCGACCTTGTTGAGTTTGTGCGCCAGGCTGGGCCACGTTTGCACAAGGGCATGGCTACGACGACTGGGCAGGGCAATGCGAGAGCACGGACTCGAGATATTTCTTGGCTTAGTGCTCTCCCACAACAATTGCAGAGGGTCCCACAGCAACATTTGCATACATTTGAGAACGAACGATTAAAAATAAATTCAAAATATACAATTAAGAAGAATTAGAATAACTTCGTTCAAAACTTTAAATCGTTATCACCGATTCTCATACTGCCTGGGACACTATTCCACGTTCGCTTGCATCAGCAGCACGGTTTACCGCCGCGTGGGCTGAGATCTTTCCACGGCGCGTGACTTCTGCAGACTGCGCGAGCGCTGAGCGGACGCGTGACGACACGCTACCGGCTGCTGTGCCTGCTTGCGGATATTATTATTTCCTGCACGATGCTGCGAAGTGTTTTATGGGCTGCGGTAATCAAAAAAACACAACGAAGCGGCCTCACCTGGATTCCCTTAAATAAGCAGCCGACCCACCCACCCCTCTTTCAACAGCGACGTGTCGCGCCAGCACCGACGTCTTCTGCTCCTCGCGTGCGTGGCGGGAGGAGCTGACAATGGTTTGGCCGATCCACTCAAGCAGTGGCTTCCTGAGACGCTGAGCGAGGAGAGGAAGCGCCCCCCCCCCTCGCAAACAGATCTCGGCGCGGGGCCGGTCGATGCGATACGTCCCACGGGCCCGGGGGGACTCATGGCCACGGTCTCACTTTGGGGTCTCATCCCTCAATTCCCACTCGTGACGGTACTCACGCACGATGCACCGCCCGCCCCCCCCCCCCCACGTGGTACTCACGCACGATGCACCGCTCCCCCCACGTGGTACTCACGCACGATGCACCCCTCCCCCCACGTGGTACTCACGCACGATGCACCCCTCCCCCCACGTGGTACTCACGCACGATGCACCGCTCCCCCCACGTGGTATTCACGCACGATGCACCGCTCCCCCCACGTGGTACTCACGCACGATGCACCGCTCCCCCCACGTGGTACTCACGCACGATGCACCGCTCCCCCCACGTGGTACTCACGCACGATGCACCGCTCCCCCCACGTGGTACTCACGCACGATGCACCGCTCCCCCCACGTGGTACTCACGCACGATGCACCGCTCCCCCCACGTGGTACTCACGCACGATGCACCGCTCCCCCCACGTGGTACTCACGCACGATGCACCGCTCCCCCCACGTGGTACTCACGCACGATGCACCGCCCCCCCCCCACGTGGTACTCACGCACGATGCACCGCCCCCCCCCCACGTGGTACTCACGCACGATGCACCGCTCCCCCCACGTGGTACTCACGCACGATGCACCGCTCCCCCCACGTGGTACTCACGCACGATGCACCGCTCCTCCCACGTGGTACTCACGCACGATGCACCGCCCCCCCCCCCCCCCCCACGTGGTACTCACGCACGATGCACTGGTTCCCCCCGGGCAGCGTCTTCCAGCCGGGGCAGCAGTACGAGTGGAAGCGCGAGCCGCACACGTTGGGCCTGCACAGCAACCGACACCGCCGGGAGATGGGGGTCGGGGGGGCAGTGGAGAAACAACGATGAGCGGGCCGCTCCGCGCACGGGCCGTCAGAACGTCGTCCGTCGCATCGCGCGATCGCCGCGCGCCGCCCACGCTCGGAGGCCTCGTGCCATCCCCCCGCTTGCAGCGAGCCTCCCGGCCTTTCCGAGTCAACTTGTTGGCATTGATGACGACGGCGACGACGACGACGGTGATCGTTTCAACTTGCAGCGCGCCGCGCTCAGCATTCGCTCGCTGCCGAAGGGAAGGAACGACGCAGGGGGCGCGAGGAGGAATCATGGACGATATTCGGAAGCCACTGGAGCCGTGCACTTTGACAAACTCATTTCTAGAGATCTGATTTTTGCATTGAGATTGTTGCCCGTCACCCCCCACCTCCGATTAGCACGGTTGGCTACGTACAGTGCGAAAGAAGTTCGACGTACACACACGATCAGTTCAAACCGGTGCCGCTCGCGGGCCAATCCCGCATGGCTGGCCGGCTCCCGGCGGAACCAAGGCGAGGTGCCCTGCCCCGGGCCCGCGATCGACGTCGCGACGCCGCTCCGGCCACCCCCAGCGGGAGAGGCGGCGACGGCGCGATCCGCACGTCGCGAGCGACGCGGTCCGGTGCGGGCGCGTGCGTCTCCCCCCCACGCTGCGCCGGGGCCCGGCTAAGGAACGAGGGCCCCTTCGCTTGCACGTTGGCCAGGCAGCAAACGCCGGTTGGCGGCAGGCATACAAAATCCTCAAGCGGTCGGCGTTCGTCCGAGCAACCCCTCCCCCCCTTCCCCCGAAAGCTAAGAGGAGGTTTCAAGAGAGCAGGCGATGATATTTGATAGTGGGTAGAGAAGCCGCCGCACTCTGTTTGGTGACGGTTGTTCGCGAAGCAGACTCCCAAAACGAGCCAAACCCCGCTTTTCCCTGACCCTAACCTCACCCCGATGTCTTACCGGACACGCATCTGCTTCTGCCAGCTTCCACTCTTACCTCACTCCAGCAGCAGCAGCCAAAGCCTCGTGTCAAATAACGCGCTGAGCCGACAATAACACACGCAGCTGACAACTCGGTCACTGGGAGGTCGCTTCCTCTCTGCTGCTGCTGCTGCTGCTGGTTCCACATTCTGGACGTCTGCACAGCCGCGACCCTCTCCTTGATATACTTTTACAATTTGTACTTACAGACTTGGTTTATTTTTAGTGACTTGCTTGCCTTCCCCATGCTTTGCACTGCTATCGTGTTTTAGTTTTGTTGTGGTAACTTTCTGACCACGTGCCCCTACTGGGCATCTGTGACAAAAGAGCTTCAGAGCTCATCGGATTCCTCCTTCAGTCAAAATAAAGATTCTGATTGTTCAATTCACGGCTCAAAAAAATTATTTCTCAGGTTTATTATTTCTCACACCACCGATTAGCACGGTTGGCTACGTACGGTGCGAAAGAAGTTCAACGTACACAAATACACTTCAGTTTGTTGTCCTTCGTGGATTTGCAAACGTTGTGGATTTGCTCTGCAACACACCGGTGTGCTGTGCTAATAAGAGATTTGGCACGTTCTGTTTACGTGACTAACCTTACTAATTGGCTGTGTCGGGTGCTGGCGGCTTTACGCGATCTAACCCAAAGAGACCCCTCCATCGTGGTCTCGATGTTCCCTGCCCTAGGGTCGCCGCTAGCCGCCGAGGGCGTGACGTGCCCTCGGCCCCCGGTACCATTCCCGTTCCGCGGTAATGCGCGCCGATGCCGAACTTTACTGCGGGCGATATTGGCACGTACAAAAAAAACAAGAATCTGATCGATTGAGTGACACGTGGAAATGAACAGGCGTGACCGAATTCGCGACGAAAAATCCCGACAACAGCGATGACCGAGCCGGCACGGGGCGAGACGGGGGAAAGCGGCATGGGTCCGCGAACCGACTCCGAAAACCAGCGGCCCTCAACGATTCCTCGAAATAATTCGAAACGCAACCCGAGGTGCCCACTCTGAACCGCAAAGCGGTCGCCACGCGCCCCCCCCCCGCCCCCCCCTGCTCGCTCAGACGTGTGGATTGTAATACATTCCTCGACTAGAGGGCCAATCGAAGCTAATTAATGAATTCCGTGATCGCCTCTTGAACAGAGTTCCTTCCTAGAGGGGGGGAATTCAGCGTTGCCCCGCTCAGCCGGCACCTGCCGTCCTGGACGCGTGATCAGACGCACGATTTTTCCCCCTGTATTTTAAAGCAAAAAGTTGTGGCTGCGTGTCGCGTTACAGGGAATCGATACCCCTGACGCGCGTCTCCACCGCTCCGAGTCGCGTTGGGAGAATGCCGCGCGGGGCCGACTCACCCTCTCAGCGCGTCCTGGCTGCCCCGACGTCGCTCCCGGCCCCTCACTCGGCTCGCGTCCCCAGAGCTGCCGGCAGCAGCAGCAGCAGCAGAGGAAGCAGCAGCAGCAGAAGCAGCAGGTGCTTCAGCTGCAAGCGCGCATTCCAGTGCACACATCAGCAGCAGCAGCAGCCTCGCCGCGGCTGGCTTCAGTCGCCGCTCGCCCATTGCGGTGGCCGTGCAAGATGCCCCCGGTGTGGTGCAGCCGGGGAGCTTTGTGCGGCACTGAACCACACAGAGACGGAGACACCCGCACACAGACACACTCACACACACACAGACACACACGGAGAAACACACAGAGACACTCACACAGACACACAGACACAGACACACTCACACACACACTCACACACACAGACACACACACAGACACTCACACACAGACACTCACACACAGACACACACAGACACTCACAGACACTCACACACAGACACACACAGACACTCACACACAGACACACACGGGGACACACACACAGACACACACACGGGGACACACAGACACACACACACACGGAGACACACACACAGACACACACACGTGCCCGCGAGCCGGGAGTTCAACTCGTCACGCGCCGGGGTCCGATGCCGAGCCGCGTGCTTCGAGCGGGAGGGAGCGAGGCGAGAGCGAGGAGCGAGGGAGGGAGCGAGATGAGACAAAGAGTGGGAAGCTGCCGCGCTCCGCTGAGAGCCTGGGACAGAAGAGCGATTCAGGAGCCGGCACCGCCGCTAGGATTGGGAGCGCGGCTTTGAGAGCGGGTGGGGGGTCGGGGTAAGGGGCTGGGGTGCAGGGCGGGAGGGAAGGTGGTGGTGGCGGTGGTGGTGGTGCTGGGTTGGTAGTGGTGGAGGGGGGAGGGAGGTGAATGGAAGGAGGGGAGGTGGTGGTGGTGCTGGGTTGGTGGTGGTGGTGGAGGAGGGAGGGAAGTGCAGGGAGGTGGAGGGAGGGAAGGAGGTGGTCCTTGGTGGTGGCGCGGGAGGTGTGGTGGGTGTTGTTGGGGGGGATGGATGGATCGGGGGAGATGGGAGGGCTTTAGTTGGGTAGGTGGGGTCTGTAAGTGGGTATGTGAGTGAGTAGAGGCGGGGAGGTGGGTGGTTAGGTTGGTGGGTGAGATGGTTAGATGGATTGGAGGATTCTATAAGGGGGTGAGTGAGTAGCGGTGAGTAGAGGTGAGTAGGTGGGAGCAAGGCCTCTCAAGATGGCCGACAGCCCATTGTGTCGTCACCATTTACCCGGCGCCTTCTCAGCGACAACCTCCGCTCAACCAGAGCTCGCAGCCGTATTGTTAATTCATTGTTGAGGGGCCCTCTCCTGCGGTATCGGTCATGGGGGGGGGGGGTGTTTGACCATACTTCACCACGGCCGGTCGATGCGGATTTGCATACCCATCAACACAATATCAGTGCCCTACCTTATTACAGACCAATTCAGACCTCATTGGTCACCCCGTGCCTCTTATAAATCTCAACGTTCATCCTACAAAGTCCCATGACAAGGGAGAAACACAAACAGACAAAACATGTTTTTGCCCGTATTGAGACTGTGGAACTTAAAAACAATGGAACTGAAAACTCAATTTCCCTGTACAAAGAAAACGGGGTAAACCATGTGGGTTGAGAGGTATGGATGTGTGAAGGGGGACCGGTCGAGATAACAACGCTGGAATGTGTGGGGGTGCACCAATTCGTGCACAACATTGGGTGGCCGCTGCAATGCGAGCCGAGTTATCCATTTCCTCTTTCGAGGATTGCTATGGAACCTGAGAGAATCGTTTGGGAAGTTGTAAGATCATCCAGTGACGGCCAAGATCGTCGCGATGCTGAGTGGGAGCCGCACACGCTGCGTGATCGCCTTCATCACCCGTGGTACGAAGGGCACGCAGTAATAGCCGGAAGGGAAAAAGGAAGATACAAACGTGCGGTTAAGTAGGGGGTGTGGGGGGGAGCATTGCGAGTTGAAAGTAAGGAAACACGCGGCGCAGGAATGCTGTCCCCACACCTTCCCTGCCACGACCCAGTAATGGACATCCCAGAAACACCGTCAGCCATCCCATCAACACCACGATCCATCCCATCAACACCGTGATCCATCCCATCAACACCATGAGCCATCCCATCAACACCGTGATCCATCCCATCAACACCGTGATCCATCCCATCAACACCGTGATCCATCCCATCAACACTGTGAGCCGTCGCATCAGCACCGTGATCCATCCCACCAACACTGTGAGCCATCCCATCAACACCGTGAGCCATACAATCAACACCGTGATCCATCCCATCAACACCATGAGCCGTCCCATCAACACCGTGATCCATCCCATCAACACCGTGATCCATCCCAGACTCCCCCCGCTCGCCACAACCCTCCCCAACCTGTAGCAGCCACCACATCCGTTCACCGCCCCACCAACCCCGGCTCCCGCGGGCTCTAACAACGACCCCAAAGCCCCGCAACCTCCCCCCCCCACCCCCCAGCGCACGGTCCCCTGGCACGCCTCACATCAGCAGAGAATCCCCCGACCACGGCTTAAGGGGAACTCCCCAGCGACCGTAGCAGCGCCGCGGACTTCACAACGCCACTGGCGGCTTGTCCGACAGGCGGCCCACCGGCCCGCCGCCGTGTGGGGCCGCGAGCGCCGCCGTAGCCCGCCTTGCGTATCCGACCGCCTCGTTGCCCCGGACCGCTTGGAGGTTTTCCCAACCTCATGGTGCAGCCACGGTGGCCGCCGAGGAACGCCGCCGTGCGACGAGGACGTGGCAACGAAGGACGCTGTCTCCGTCTCTCTCAGCATCGACAAGCAACAACCTGCGACAGTTTCCTGTGCGCCACCGTCGTGCCCATGCCGTGGAATGTTCTCAGAGCCCTGGCGTGCATCACCGAGTATGGACGACGCAATCTCACAACTACTTTAAATCGTGGAATTTGCACGCAAAAAAATTCCGAGGACGACATCCCACGAGCTTCAAAAAAATACACACACACATATATATACACATATATACACACACACACATCTAACCTACAAAACTCATTTTTTTAATCTGTCTATCCGTCTGTGTGTGTGTTGGCACACTTGCGATGGATTTGGCTCTCAAACGGTGGGGTTTACGTAAAAATAAATTAGCCAGGTACCATGCCATAAGCCCCGCGGCGGGCAAGCGCTATCCCTTTTTCACGTCCCTCCATTTTAAATGAGTTAAATTAGCGATTTAGTGCGATATATTTATTTATTACGCCGCTCGACTGACTGGGGGTTGCCCCTGGCAACGCACACGCGCCATCGGTGGAGGGTGGAGATTTCTCTTTCACCTTCATAATGCAAATAAACGCTGAGGTAAATTCTTCAAAGTTTCATGTCCCCCCCACCCCAATGTGTGCACTTACTGCTATAGAGTCCGTATTAATTATAGTGCTTAGATAGTATTATTGTAGCACGGGCGGGGGGATGGTGGGGGGGTAGCGGCCCAGCCCCCAGCCTGCCAAGGTGCCACCTCGGCCGGCTGGGCAATCTAGGCGAGGCCGGGGGCTCTGCATGAGACTAGGCCTCACCATGGCAATGCTTTTTTTTGCTTCTTTCACTAATCTCACGTTGATAGAAACATATTATTTTAAAAATCACCTTGCAAATATTACATTAATAATGTTTGTGTGCAGACAACTAATATTTCCATTTCTTGCTTCTTTCACTAAACTCACGCACATAGAAACCTATTCTTTTAATATTCACCTTGGAAATATTACAATATTTTAGTTTGTCTGCTGACTACTATTATTTCTAAATTAACTTGGTAAATATTAATATAATTATTACAATAATCACCTTGCAAATATTACATTTATAATGTTTGTGTGCAGACAACTAATATTTCTCTTTCTTGCTTCTTTCGCTAGACTCGCGTACATAGAAACTTATTATTTGAATAATCACCTTGCTAACATTACATTAAACTCACATTTATAAAAAAAAACTATTATTGAAATAATCACCTTGCAAATGTTGCGAGTCCAACTGAGTCGCAGACGTTGATCCTTTTAGAGGCAACACATTTATTAGTAACACGTGACACAAGGGGTAACTGCCCCGTCACCAGATACAGCCTAGGGTGGTGACCACCCAGCAAACAACTCCATACAGAGGAGTTACTGCTACGAAGGGTCGGGTCCCTACTCGGGTCCGCGACCACGTGTTTGCCTCGAAGACGTAGCGCTTCGAGCTTGAGATGTAGGGCTTCAGCTGGTGGACGTGGAGCGTCAGCTTGTAGAATGCAGGGACCCGCCTTATATCCCCCTACTGTCGGGGCCGCTCCGCCCTTGGCCCCGCCCACCTTCTGGAGCCTTCTAGCTCCCTCTCGAGAGCTCTCCCTGGACACGTGATCACCCCCTAGTCCCCCTACCTGGGGGCCTCTGTATGGACACTCGAGATCACGTGTCTGCAGGGTCAACCAGAGTGCCATGGCCCGGGGCAACCCTGCCCCTGGGCTGACACTCTCCCGCTCCCCCTCGTGGGAGCCCCCACCACACGCTATGCGTGGTGCCCGCGCTATCCAGCGCTCACCAAGCCCCGCTAGGGCTGGTACTACACCCGCCCACAGGGTGTATGCGATGACGGTGCAACAATGTCAATGTAGCAACAATGCCAATACAGCAGCAATGTCAATGTAGCAACAATGCCAATGCAGCAACAATGCCAATGCAACAACAATGCCAATGTAGCAACAATGCCAATGAGGCAACAATGCCAATGCAGCAACAATGCCAATGTAGCAGCAAAGCCAATGCAGCAGCAATGCCAATGCAGCAACAATGCCAATGAGGCAACAATGCCAATGCAGCAACAATGCCAATGAGGCAACAATGCCAATGCAGCAGCGATGCCAATGTAGCAACAATGCCAATGTAACAGGAATGCCAATGCAGCAACAATGCCAATGAGGCAACAATGCCAATGCAGCAACAATGCCAATGAGGCAACAATGCCAATGAAGCAACAATGCCAATGCAGCAACAATGCCAATGAAGCAACAATGCAAATGCAGCAACAATGCCAATGTAGCAACAATGCCAATGAAGCAACAATGCCAATGCAGCAGCGATGCCAATGTAGCAACAATGCCAATGTAGCAGAAATGCCAATGCAGCAGCAATGCCAATGTAGCAACAATGCCAATGTAGCAACAATGCCAATGAAGCAACAATGCCAATGTAGCAGAAATGCCAATGTAGCAACAATGCCAATGAAGCAACAATGCCAATGTAGCAGAAATGCCAATGTAGCAACAATGCCAATGAAGCAACAATGCCAATGTAGCAACAATACCAATGTAGCAACAATGCCAATGTAGCAGCAATGCCAATGAAGCAGCGATGCCAATGCAACAACAATGCCAATGCAGCAGCAATGCCAATGCAGCATCAATGCCAATGTAACACCAATGCCAATGCAGCAACAATGCCAATGTAGCAACAATGCCAATGCAGCAACAATGCCAATGTAGCAGCAATGCCAATGCAGCAGCAATGCCAATGTAGCAACAATGCCAATGTAGCAACAATGCCAATGTAGCAGAAATGCCAATGCAGCAGCAATGCCAATGTAGCAACAATGCCAATGAAACAACAATGCCAATGTAGCAACAATGCCAATGTAGCAGCGATGCCAATGAAGCAACAATGCCAATGTATCAGAAATGCCAATGAAGCAACAATGCCAATGAAGCAACAATGCCAATGTAGCAACAATGCCAATGTAGCAGCAATGCCAATGCAGCAGCAATGCCAATGAAGCAACAATGCCAATGTAGCAACAATGCCAATGTAGCAACAATGCCAATGTAGCAGCGATGGGCAGCAGCAGCAATGCCAATGAAGCAACAATGCCAATGTAGCAACAATGCCAATGTAGCAACAATGTCAATGCAGCAGCAATGCCAATGAAGCAACAATGCCAATGTAGCAACAATGCCAATGTAGCAACAATGCCAATGCAGCAGCAATGCCAATGAAGCAACAATGCCAATGTAGCAGAAATGCCAATGCAGCAGCAATGCCAATGTAGCAACAATGCCAATGTAACAACAATGCCAATGTAGCAGAAATGTCAATGTAGCAACAATGCCAATGCAGCAACAATGCCAATGCAGCAACAATGCCAATGCAGCAGCAATGCCAATGCAACAACAATGCCAATGCAGAATCAATGCCAATGCAGCAACAATGCCAATGCAGCAACAATGCCAATGCAGCAACAATGCCAATGCAGCAACAATGTCAATGCAGCAGCAATGCCAATGCAGCAACAATGCCAATGTAGCAACAATGCCAATGCAGCAGCAATGCCAATGCAGCATCAATGCCAATGTAACAACAATGCCAATGCAGCAACAATGCCAATGTAGCAACAATACCAATGCAGCATCAATGCCAATGCAGCAGCAATGCCAATGTAGCAACAATACCAATGCAGCATCAATGCCAATGTAACAACAATGCCAATGCAGCATCAATGCCAATGTAACAGCAATGCCAATGCAGCAACAATGCCAATGTAGCAGCAATAAAACATGCTTCAAATCGCTTTAAACTATTGTCATTGTAGCGCGTATTTAATGTGGAGCTGCACTCTGATGTTCTTGAAGAAAACACGTATTAAAAAGGAGGCGTTGGAAAGCTTAAATTTAGCATAAAACTCACTTGAAAATATTCAACGTCTAACTTAAACTGCAGATGTTCAGAATATTATATTGAAATTATCTTATAATTATAAAATATTAAAAGTAATCATAACTATTAAAAAATGCTTGAAACTTTGTAGTAGAACGAAGCAAAATGGAGAGTACAATTATAACAATCACATATTCATTCTACAGAATGAAAAGCCCTGGTAGAATCATTAGATCAAAATGTTTCATAGCAATCATAGTATTTTTTTAATAATCAAATAGTTAATAATGAAAATTAATTTTAAAAAAATTAGTGTTGTTATATCAATTCAATATTTATTTAAAGTTGCGCATTTTGATGTGATGTCACATTTCTAAACCCCCCCCCCCTCGTCACACATCGTCACAAATGTCTGACCCCCCCCCCAGGTGCGTGACGTCATTTATGGACGGCCCCATTCTCGTTTGGAGATGTACCGCTGCCGAATACTCTAAATGCACGTTTCTAACTGAGCCTTCGCGTCAGCTCTCACCACCACGATTCGTTACTGGTTTCTGTTGGGTTAGATCTCCTCCACCCGACAGAGCCAATGTAATTGAGTTGTCACGTCGTGGGCAAACACAACGCGAGATTTTGGTTTTCCAGCAAAATCAGAGGAGGAGGAAGAAGAGGAATGTCGAAAAGCACGTGCAACATGCTGGCGACTTCACGCGACGTTTTGCTCAAGATCACATTCAGCAGCATCATCGTCAGGAGTTAACAAATAACTGGAACCTTGTACGCCGTTTAACATTGTCCCAATATTTGCCCGCTTTCCAACATTCATCCGGTCTGCTACAAAACCAAAAAACAATTTGGCATATTTGTCCATGACGTGACATGTCGATTTGATTATCCTCTTGTCGGGTGGTGGAGGGCTACAGTTCAACATTTTACATCGCTCCTTACACGACGATTTGACCTCGAGCAAACGAATCATGAATCGACATCCGTAATCGTGAGAGTAGTTGGGTTTTTATTTAACAAAATGTGAGAGGATCAAGAAACCGGAATGACTCTCATTTAGTACCAGAGTGGCACGGGATCACAAATTAGAAATCGGCACGAAAGCAAAACCGTGGCACGCGATGAATCCAAAACATCGCACAGACACGAATCCGTGGTGCTTAACAACACTCCCCGTGGTGTAAGTCGGCTCGGGGCAGAGTATTGTTATTAATCGTAGTAAAATAAAAAAAAAACATGAAGTGGGATCATTGAACAGACGAGGACACGTGCCAGCCGTGGCGAGATGGGCGTCGCGGCGGGGAGATGTTAACTACCTCGCCCGGTATGCGAGAGGTCGTGGGTTCGATCCCGATGCATGTTTCTTTGGAGTTTAAATGTCTCTCCCCCTCCGGTCGCGTGAAATTTTCTTCGAGTCCTCCGGTATTTTCCTCCACATTTAGAGGCGCGGAGGATCGGATCTTCTTCGCTTGCATCGCGGGTCCAAGCAAGCCACGAATTAGTTGCTGGTTATAAAGAGCTGGACTTCGGTTCTTCCATTAGCCTACATTCTCAATGTTCACCAGGGCAACGTGGTTACACTTTGGCTCTTGGCATTCTCTCTTGCCCATGGCAACTGACAAAACACCATAAATGTGACGTCGTCGCTGACCATCCATTCGACGGCGTCAGGCGGTGCTCGACGTACGTTGAACTTCTTTCGCACGGTACGTAGCCCAGCGTGCTAATTGGACGTACCTCCTGCTTGCAAGCGGATTCGTGGGCCAAGGTTTTCCCCTCCACATTTAGAAACACGCGTGCGGAGAGAGCATTTGGCCGCGAAACATTTCCGCATGACGATAAGCCACTTCGAGCTATCTATCGTTTGTGATCCCCAGGTGGCTTCTGACAAAGAGCCGCATAGCTCAGGGGGCCTTACCGGGTACAATAAAGCATCGTTTCGTTTCGTGAGTGTGCCGGACAGACTCTTCACAATCGAAACAATGGCACGAGGCAAAAACATGTCACCGGTGCTTCGTGTACAGGCGCAGACTCCCACGCCCAGCACGAGCCACGACTACGCGCGTTGTGGCCCCGGCTGCTGCACGGTGCGGGCATCGCTGAGTCCTCGGTGGGCAGTGCCACCTTTGGGGGGAAGCGAGCTGATGGAATCTGGCTGTGTGCGCGTTTTGCTGCCATTGGTCACAAAACGAAGACCGCCTCCGCGTGCTGCCCTGCACCTGAGCACAATGCCGCACATTTTGATGTCACGTCGCAAACGCAACGTTCGTATTTACAGCGGCGTTTACCGAACAGCACCGCATTGTCGAGAGGCAATGCGTCTAAATTTGTATTCGCCTACCCAACCCCACCCACCGCCCGGCTAAATGTAAATGGGGATAAATGGGGGCATTGGGTTATTGATTGGGTGTGGCAGGAAGTGGGTGGAGGGCCGGGAAGTGATTAAACATTTGAAGCCACCGTTCCCAGACCGAGAGGGCTTCGCATTTGCACGTCTCGGGGGCCGCCGTGATGTTCACGTCACGCGAGGTGGAGTCCTGGCCGCTGAAGCGAACAACCACACACACAAAAAAACAACAACAACCCCAACAAGAATCTAAAAGGAAAAGAGCAAACCCCCCCCCCCGTGCGTGTTTTTCTATTAAAACAAAGCCAGCCCAAGTGAGAACGTGGCTCGGGTTTTCGTGGCGAACGAGGCGAATAGACGAGAACAGAAGAAGAGGGCTTCTCGACCCCGGGAGGCTGCGAAGGACAGCAACAAGAACACGCGACTGATGGGATGCACGCGGTGCATTGTTGACGGCCTTTGTGGGCGCGTTGCTTCTTCTCACAACCCGAAAGGGGCTTCGATTTGCATTCGTGAAAGTTCCTCAAAGCCAGAACGAGCTTGTTCGCGTGACGAGCACAGTACTGGAGTGGTCGCCCCGACCGAACTTTCAACGTTGACCCATGCTCCTCAATGTTTCCTGTCACACAGTTTCTGTAGCGACCCATTCGGGGGGGGGAGCGGTGGCGCGGTGGTTAGGGGCCGTCCATAAATGACGTCACGCACCTAGGGGGGGGGGAGGGGGTCAGACATTTGTGACGATGTGTGACGAGGGGGGGGGGGGGGGTGAGAAATGTGACGTCACGTAAAAATGCGCAACTTTAAATAAATATAGACAACACGTTCTACTTATATTCTTAGCTCTTACGGTAAAGTCACGTTGAAGGGAAACAATAAAATAATAAAATATATATAAAACAATAAAAATTCTCACGACGTTTCGACCATAACACAAACGGTCGTCATCAGGTGTGAAAACCAACACCTGATGATGACCGTTTGTGTTATGGTCGAAACGTCGTGATATTTTTTATTGTTTTATATATATTTTATTGTTTCCCTTCAACGTGACTTTATCGAAAGAGCTAAGAATATGAATTACTGCAGTCACTGAAGGCTTTAAATCACGTTCTACTTAATTAAATAGACTTTGTAATCAATGTTTCTCCTACAACATCAGAGTGCAGCGCCACATTAAATACGCACTTCAATGACAATAGTTTAAAGCGATTTGAAGCATGTTTTATTATTTGGGGGGGGGCAGAGCTTTGTGACGTCATATTTGAGGGGGGGGGTGTGACTTTTGTGACGCCGTGTGACGAGAGAGGGGGGGGGTCAAAAATCGTCCACAATCGCGTGACGTCATTTATGGACGGTCCCTTAGCGCACTGTGCTACGAACCCGACGCTAACCCCGAGTTCGATTCCCGCTCGTCTCCCAACCTCAGTGGCAGCGAACATCCGAACCGGTAGTGGGGGCCTCTCCTAGTTCGACTCTGGCGAGGTGTGGTATTAAAAGATCAGCCCCGGGAAGACAAAGGCAGCTGGGCGCGGTGTTGGCTCTTGTGTGGCAGGCCGCGACCTTAATGAGATGCTTGCAGCACTTTCCCCAGGAGCCTGGGTAGGCTACACGGGGGGACGTTTCCCTTCGTAGCAACCTTAAACACTGCTCCGCTAGATAAACGGATCGCGATCTTAACTCACAATGAAATCCACAACTCTGAAACAAATGGAAACAATCGTGTTTTTAGTTTGAGCATGAACACAATTTCTACTGAAGTGGGTTCCTGGTAAAATTCCAGCATCCCCCGCCCACCACCGAAGTCTAAACAGTTTAGACAAGCGGCGAACTTCTGACCTATAGGGACCTCATCCCCGATGCACCCAGAATCAAGATAATGCGCCGACATCCATCACTAATCGTGGGGATTTGGAGGAATGCTTAGGCCAAACCAGACAAGCCGCGAAACAACAACAACCACACGTGGAACAAAAACAACACAACACAGCCTCCCTTTGTTGTGCGCTCACTCACCCAAAGCCATCTTCTGCAAACTCTCATTTAGACATTATATACAATACAATTAAAAGATAAAAGTGCCATATTTTTAGACGTGCACATACGCCACGGGTCATTCATGAAACGAGCGAGTTCCAAATTCGAATGATACAAATTGTAATATACAAACCTTCATTGGCTTTTCGCAATCGTGCCGGGCAGCTATGTGAGGCGCTTCCGGCTATAAACCTCGCGGATGCTCGGCACGACGTCGTCCGACGTTTCGCTCCGCGTGCCGGGAGCTTCTTCGGGAGGATGAAGAGGCTCCCGGCACGCGCAGCGAACACAGCGGGAGATCGATTCCCGCATCTCCCGGAAAATCGTGCTACACACGGACATCAGGGACACGGACATCAGGGACACGGACATCAAAGACACGGATATCAGGGACACGGATATCAGGGACACGGATATCAGAGACACGGACATCAGGGACACGGACATCAGGGACACGGACATCAGGGACACGGACATCAGGGACACGGATATCAGGGACACGGACATCAGGGACACGGATATCAGGGACACGCACATCAGGGACACGTGACGTGTACAAAAGCGACGTTCCAGCAGCACGTGCGCCACCCTCGTGCTCACGATCCATCCCCGTCCATCATAACGAGAGAGACTTGGAGACATCCTCTCAGCTCTTTACATCGTCCACGTGTCGGGGTCGACCAGACGCCACTTTGAAACACTTTGGGGGCTCGGGTTCACGGCCACATCTGCTTTTCATCCGGAGGTCAACGCGACGGGGGTTTTTTTGTACGTTGTTGTTGCGGGGAATCAATGCAACGCTGACCGAGTGGTTGTGAAATTGAGTTAGCGCACACGCGGATTTTTCTATTTGGCGTGGCAATTATCAGTCTCCGGTAATGCCCCCACACCACTGCCGCCGCCGCCACCCCTCCGTGGACGAGGCGCGCTGCGGGGCCAAGGCTCACCCCAAGGTGGCAACAACGCCTTTGGGCGTCCACACACGAGTGGTGGTGGTGGTAGTGGACAAACCACGCGCGCCGCCCCACGGAGGCCACGGGCCCTCTCCCCCACGTGCATCAGCAGCAGCAGCAACAACAACAAAGACTCGCGGGGCGATTTACGCGCGATTCATCTCAAAGCTGATCATTGTCCGGTCGCCCCGCCGCTACTTGTGGCGTCGTTTAGCGCACGGCGGCCTGGAGGAAAACAGGAAACAATGGGGGTCGAAGCTGGGGCTGGTCGGTTGCCTCGGATCGCGAGAACAGCGAGCGGAACCGAGACGGAAAGACGACAAAGCGTTGTTTTTACTTGACCGGGTAAGGCCCCCGCTGAGCTACCGTGCAGCTGTTGCTCAGAAGCGACCTGCCTATCACAAGTGGCAGCTCAACGAGGTGGCTTTTCGCGTGGAAATGTATAGCAGCCAACATACTCTAAAAACACACGTTGATTCTATCAACTTTATTTTACCAGGTAAGGCCCACTCCGCTATACCGCTCTTTTTCAGTGAGCGACCCGGCCACAAATGATAGCCCAAAGGAAGTGGCTTAATCATCACGTGGGCATTTATAGCAGCCAAGAACTCTAAACGCGTGTTTATAAATATTGAGGGGGAAAAACCCGGAGGACATGGAGAAAACTATAAACTAAACAATTTTTTAATTTACCAGGTAAGGCCCAATGAGCTCCGAAGCTCTTTTTCAGAAGCGACCTGGCTATCACAAATGACATCTCAACTGCAGTGGCTTATCACGTGCACTTTTATAGCAGCCGACTGCTCTAAACGCGTGATGATGTTGATTCTAAATGTGGATGGGTAAAACTGGAAGGTCCGGAGAAAATCCACTCGGCCATAGGGAGAGAGAAAGACACGGAAACTCCAAATATACAGCAGGCAGCATGGAGTCAGGGTCGGGATCAAAGCCACGACCTCCTGTATACCGGGCGAGGTAGTTAACATCTCCTAGCCTACGTGATGATGATGAGAGAGAGAAAGACACGGAAACTCCAAATATACAGCAGCAGGCGTCAGGGTCGGGATCAAAGCCACGACCGTCTGTATACCGTGCGAGGTAGTTAACATCTCCGAGCCACCGTGATGATGATGAAAGAGAGAAGGACACGGAAACTCCAAATATACAGCAGCAGGCGTCAGGGTCGGGATCAAAGCCACGACCTCCTGTATACCGGGCGAGGTAGTTAACATCTCCTAGCCTACGTGATGATGATGAGAGAGAGAAAGACACGGAAACTCCAAATATACAGCAGCAGGCGTCAGGGTCGGGATCATATCCTTGATGCTCATCTTGATAAATTCAGGGAGAACATGGGAGCGTACTCGGAGGAGCAAGGCGAGCACTTCCACCAGGATATACTGGACTTTGAACGCCGCTACCAAAGACAGTATAACTAGAACATGATGGGAGACTACATTTGGGGGCTGATTCGTGAAAGTGATTTACAGTATAATCGTAAATCTCGAAAACTACTCACTTCTAAATCTTCTGTAGTAATTTTTGCATGACTTTAGTATAAATACATGATAATTTTGATTCATGTTGTTATTTCTGACTTTATGTGAACGAAAAGACACAAATTCGCCCGTTTTCTCATTGAAAATAGGTAAACTTCAAAATATCACTGTCCTGGTCACAAAAGCAAAGTTTGTGGGGAATAATAGCCATTTTCTATACTTTTTAAGCATAAGCAATGAAAACATAACACTTACTACCCAGGAACAAAAAAATGTTTTACATCGTGTGATATCTCTCCTGTGACAAGGATCAGAAACACGGGCATTGACAAAGCAAGACACTTCAATAAATCCTGATGAGACAAACAGAAGCGATCTTCGTTGTAAAAGTCCCATTTAGCACTGCCACGGAATAACAAAGAGCGTGACTCCACACTCTCGCTTGCCGCTGCAACACATTCAGGGGAAACGTAAGCGCCGATATTCCTGTCAAAGTAAAAACAAGAGGACTGGGGTGATTTCGCACGTCAAGTTTTATTCACCTTTTCAAAGGTATACGAGAACAACAAATTAGATATTCCATTAAAGCAGTGGTTCTTGACCTTTACTGTAGCCTTGCACCTCTTTGGTTCTTTATATTAAGCACAATTATAACGTTAGTAAATACTTAGGGTGATGAAACTAAGTAGTTGTACTTACCGTGCCCGTGCTTAATTTGTGTTGCGATTATTGACTTTCTAAAACAATCTGGAATGTCTCGCACCCCCAGGGGGTGCGTGCACCCCATGTAAAGAATCCCTGGTTTAAAAGCCTCTGCAGTCCAAAAAAAACTTGACCATTCAGTACCACGAACGTATGTTTGTATGTAGAACTTATTTTACACCGTACGTAGCCAGCCGTGCTAATCAGAGGTACAGGGGGAAGGGCAATAAACTAAACACAAAAAGCAGTTCTAAAGAAATTAGTTTGTCAAACTAGATTATTTAAAAGTGCGTAGTTCCAGTGGCTTCCTAATATCGGAAGAGCGTTCCAGACGGCCCCAAAAGCGCATCTGAAAGCGCCCGATGGTAGCGACTGAGTGTAAATGTACGGCCATGATACATACAACTGCACTTTATCTATAAGTGTATTCATGCTGACACATGTCAAAAGTCAGCTGGCCATTTCAAAACTATCACAGCATCATTACTGGAAGAACCCCCCCCCCCCTAAAAACCCTCTATTATGGATTAGTGGACTAGTTATGTCCACATCTGGTAGGGGGGAGGTTCAAAAGCCCTCAGTGATGATCTTGGTTACTCCACGCAGCAAACTAACAATGCCACTGCAAAAACGAAGACAAAGACCCCCCGTGTAGCCTAAACAGACTGTTGGGGCAAGTGCCGTTAGCGAGCACCTATGAAGGCCGGCACGGCACAAGAGTGGGTGGGTGGCCAGCACCACGCTCGGCCATCTTTGTCTCCCTAGTGGCGATGTTTACACACCGCACCAGGTACTCATTTGAGGTTGAGAGCTCGGACCGGTTCAGATAATCATCACTGGTTGGTGGGCGTGAGCGGGAATCGAACCGGGTTTGTAGCGCAGCGCGCTAACCGCTACTCCACGACCGCACATACACACCCACAGGCACATTTACGCACACAACATGAACGAGTGTGCAAAATACAAAAAATCATCCGGTGATGCTGATTCTGCGTTGGCAGCGGTGCAAAGGCACAATCAGCACATTCGTCACTAACACTGTGGACTGAAGAAAAAAATAGACGTTTCTGGCAACGGCCCTTTTTAAGAGTACAAAGATGAATTCAAATTTGCATTCACATTTGTGCTGTGCTGAAGGGCCATTGAGGAACATGTTGAGTTGTTTCCCCCGCAATGAATAATTGTAGTAGTGGCTTGGTATAAGTTGTGATTGGCTCCCTTGCACCCTACAGCTACTAGAGACTTCACGTGTATTATTATAGCGACAGATACAAACATTTACTCTTGAATGAAAATGCATTAAGTGATGAGGGGGAGAATTCATTACATGCCTACCTGGTTACAGATCGTGATTAAGCACACGATATACTGCTTTTAGGCTGAATTGACCTAGCTAGGGCCCAGATCAAATATAAAAAACTTCTGCATTGGTCATATTCTGTACGAAGTTACATTGCTCGGCTTGTATTGATGGATGTTGAACTTCTTTTGCGCCATACGCACGTAGCCAACCGTGATAATCAGAGGCCACATTTGTTTGTAGTTCCATAGACCTTATACACAGGGTGGCCCTAATGTCATGACACCTTAGGGCTATTTCATTTATTTTAACAATGGAATGAAAGCATTTTCAGTGTTTGTTCTTTAACTTCATATTTGATCCTTTTATCATTGTATTTATATCTATGATTCTTCTTCTTCCGTTTCAGATGAATCTTTAAAGCGTTCTGAATCCACTTAAACAGATAATACACGCATGCATTAATGTGAAAGGAAGTCAATTTTAAAATGTTCAAATAAACAGAATCACCCCAATGCGTCCTGACTTTTGAGCCACCCTGTATATAAAACAACCTAAAATCTACAAAAATCTCAATGTTAAAAATCCACACTCAGAAGAGCTGCCTCCCACAATGCCTGCCACATGTTTCCACCGTTAAAGGCTCACTTGAAGGGAAAGCAATATTCCCGTGACAAGTGATGTGTGCTAAGCGAGGTGAATGTGCATCCAGACACTTTGGGATTTACGGGAGGTGGTGGTGGTGGGGGGGGATTTAAAGCCTTGCGGCAGCAATGCCGCAAGTACACCACACTTCAAAGGAATTACGTGGCCAAAAAAAATCACAGTTTCATCAACATCTCTCAATGCCACCCCACCGTCAGGCCCACAGACTCACTGGCCACACGTCTTGCGTACGCACGGTCTACACTAGAATGTAGAAGGGGGCTGGGTACAGGGATGTAAACAGCTGCTAGCGCGTACCAAGGCTCGGCGCGGTGAGAAAAAGGAACGAAAGGGGATACAGGAAAATGCTTTTCTCCACGTCGTAGCCATCTATCCCTCTGGGGGGTTGAGTATCCATACCCTGACAGCTTTAACAAGTAGCAGATCTCCCAGCGGGCACCACCCAGCACCCCACCCTGATAGGCATGCGACAGCACACACACACGCACACGCAGAACACACAAAACAAAGGTTCCCCCGATAGATAGCCTTTAGACATTGTTGGGGGCAAGTGCCCTCAGCAGAAGCACCCCATGAAGGCCGACACGGCACGCGATGGGGTGGGTGGCCAGCACCACGCCCGGCCGCCTTTGTCTCCCCAGTGAAGATTTTTACACACTGCGCCAGATACTCATCTGAGGCTGAGTCAACCTAAGGGAGGCCCGGAACTGGTTTAGGTAAACGTCACCGACTGTTCATGAGCGTAGTGCTCTAACGACTACACGAGCGCCTCCCGCAAAGACTGAGACCCCCGTGTAGCCTGTAACAGACAGTAGGGGCAAGTGCTGTTAGCGAGCACCTATGAAGGCCGGCACGGCACACGAGGGGGTGGGGTGGCCAGCAACACGCCCGGCCGCCTTTGTCTCCCCAGTGGCGATGTTTTACACACTGCACCAGGTGCTCAGTGGAGCCGTGAGTCAACCTCAGGGAGACGGAGGATCGGATCACATCGTCGTCACTGGTGTTGACCGTGAGCGGGAATCGAACTCGGGTGGCCTGGTTTGCAACACAGCGCGGTAACCACTACATCACCCCCCCCCCCCCACACACACACACACCGCCCCCTATTCCAACTGACCTGACGGGGATCTGAAAGTGCCCAGGACCAGCTCAATATTTGCCAACGACAAGAGGGCCTCTGTTCCCTGTTTGGCGATAGCTGGTAGCTACAGCTGTATACATGTACACGTGTGTGTGCCCACGTCGGCCCGCGGCTGTTGCGTTCGCCCTCGTGGGAACAGCTGGGCTGGAAGTGCACGGCTGTGCCGTGGGTGCCGGAATGAGCACGCTGTGTGTGCGAGTGTGTTTAGGTGTTGGCACAGGGACATGCTGTTTACCGCAGAGAGCCGGGAGGCTGTTTGCGCAGCCCTTGGGAATTAGCACTCCGCATGCACATCAAAGGGACATCTGGGAGGCCTTGTTTGTGGTCGAACTACAAGGGGAAGACACGTGTGAGCAGAGTGGCCTCTCTCTGCCCATCACCTAGATCCACAGTGATATTAACGAACAAACAAAAGTCTTCTGTAACCATTTGTAAAGTGTCAACTCGGACACTCACGGGCGATCGCAGTGGCGGCTTTGGGTGCTTTTCACTCGGGGAGGGCTTCGTGTCAGACGGCGGGGCATCGTGTCAGAAGGGTCGGCCTCGTGTCAGAAGGGTCGGCATCGTGTCAGCTGTCCCGTGCTGCGAAGGGTTTGTGACGCAGATCAAAGACGCGGCGTAAAAATGTCAAATTTTGTGGCTAGAAGCGAAGGGGGGCACCACACTCGGCATTCTCAAGACAAAAACGTGGGAACTCATCGCCTAATTTTTTTTATTACCAGGGCCCCATGGAATAACAGAGTCATCGACCAAAACGATTCGCTTAATCTATCTGGCCTCATTTGTGTGCTATCAAGAAGGGCCATTGCCTGAAACGTCACCTATTACATTAAGTAATATGCCCTTTACAGCCGCAGTGTTATCGACGAAATGTTCCGAGTGTGTTTCTGTTGTGGTCGTCAGCAGTTTGTGCACCGTTCCCGATGCAGCGGCCATCGCCACACAACTTGGCGTGCATGCGCCGCACGTGACCCACCGATTAGCACGGTGGGTCACGTGCGGTGCGAAGGAAGTTGAACACAGTACGTACACACACTCACGTACACACACGTACACACACACACTCACGTACACTCACGTACACACACGTACACACACACTCACGTACACACACACACACTCACGTACACACACTCACGTACACACACACACACTCACGTACACACGTACACACACACACACACACGTACACACACTCACGTACACACACGTACACACACTCACGGACATCCACTGCGCGCTTCGACCGCCGTCTAAGCGAGCGGTGTTGTTCTTTTCATACCGAGCATGGCAGCGAATGGCAGGCAGGGGTCAGGGTCTGGGGAACGCGCGGCTTGTTTACATTGTCCAACCATTTAGCGCGAGGGTCGGTTTATTACAATCGAGTGAAATTATGGTGGTCGTGGGGGGTGTGTTTGATGTCAAATTCACCTCCTCTCTCTCTCTCTCTGCCGCAGGACACAATAAACCCGCTGTGGGCAATCACGGGCCACGTATCGCTTAATGAGTAACATTCCGGGCTGGGCAGGGGTCGGCAGACGTCACTGCACTTTGTAGGATCTGTGTTTGTTGTTTCACAGCTGCCCAATGCGCCCATGAATTGCAATCACTCGTGTGTGCACGTGTGTGTGTGCGCGTGCGCGCGCGTCTTTTTAAAAGGTAACTTTCTTTCATAAAAAGTCCGAGGCTGCTGCTGCTGCTGCTTTGCCGTCTCCGTGACCAGCCGAGCGGGTCACACGGCCGGGTTTGCTGCAGAATCGATGCGGGCGGCGAGACAGGGACGCGACTACTCCGCGCTATATTTCGCTTTCAATGTGAACTTAAAGCCACGGTTTTTTTTTCTAAGCTCGTGTTTGTTAAGATAACCGCATTTGCTATGAGGATCGTCGGTGTAATATTTGCGCTCGTACGGGTTTTCTCAAGAGGAATGGAAAGCATGAAAAAATAAAAACCACGTGAACAGCTCACTGACGAAAAATACAAATAATACGAGTTACCCTTTCTGGCAGTAAGACAGGTGTTAAGATGAATAAACACCAGATAGAAACCTTTTACAAGGAATCTCAGCACGTCGGTGTTTTATTGCCACACACAGGGTACAACCTAATCTTATAGGTTGTACCCTTTCTGGCAGTAAGACAGGTGTTAAGATAAGTAAACACCAGATAGAAACCTTTTACAAAGAATCTCAGCACGTCGGTGTTTTATTGCCATACAGGGTACAACCTATTCTTATAGGTTGTACCTACTCTTATAGGTTGTACCCTTTCTGGCAGTAAGACAGGTGTTAAGATGAATAAACACCAGATAGAAACCTTTTACAAGGAATCTCAGCACGTCGGAGTTTTATTGCCACAGACAGGGTACAACCTATTCTTATAGGTTGTACCCTTTCTGGCAGTAAGACAGGTGTTAAGATGAATAAACACCAGATAGAAACCTTTCACAAGGAATCTCAGCACGTCGGTGTTTTATTGCCACGCACGCACAGGGTACAAGCCGCGACGAGATCCCCCTCGTGTGGCCATCGCGAGGTGGAGCAGGGAGAGGCTCCTCCGAGCGAAGGGCACCCCCTTCACTTGGTCGGGGGTTGTCGCTTTCTGGACGGCGTCTCCACTGAATGGCTGCGGCTGCTGCGGCTGCTAAACCAAATGAGTTAAACGACATTTTCCGCTTGTTGCGACACTAATTATTGAGGCAATGCCGCTACTGCTACGTTGGCAACGGTGCACACGCATAAACATCACAACCTCGTCGCGGTCGCCAATAACTGTGGTCTTAAAACATGGAAAATAAATATATAACAGGCGACGTTTCGGGCAATGGTCCTTTTTCAAAGCACACGAATAAATTATCTATAAAAGTGTAAAAATATTTTAGGCTCATTGCCTAAATTGTCACCTGTTGCATCTGTTTACTTTTAAGGCCGCACACACGGCGTTCCTGGCGAGTGTGTTGAGTTTGTTGTGGTTCTCATTGAGTGTGTTGAGTTTGTTGTGGTTCTCATTGAGTGTGTTGAGTTTGTTGTGGTTCTCATTGAGTGTGTTGAGTTTGTTGTGGTTCTCATTGAGTGTGTTGAGTTTGTTGTGGTTCTCATTGAATGTGTTGAGTTTGTTGTGGTTCTCATTGAGTGTGTTGAGTTTGTTGTGGTTCTCATTGAGTGTGTTGAGTTTGTTGTGGTTTTCATTGAGTGTGTTGTGGTTCTCATTGAGTGTGTTGAGTTTGTTGTGGTTCTCATTGAGTGTGTTGAGTTTGTTGTGGTTCTCATTGAGTGTGTTGAGTTTGTTGTGGTTCTCATTGAGTGCGTTGAGTTTGTTGTGGTTCTCATTGAGTGCGTTGAGTTTGTTGTGGTTCTCATTGAGTGTGTTGAGTTTGTTGTGGTTCTCATTGAGTGTGTTGAGTTTGTTGTGGTTCTCATTGAGTGTGTTGAGTTTGTTGTGGTTCTCATTGAGTGTGTTGAGTTTGTTGTGGTTCTCATTGAGTGTGTTGAGTTTGTTGTGGTTCTCATTGAGTGTGTTGAGTTTGTTGTGGTTCTCATTGATCCGCAAGTTTTTTTATCTGCCTCTGACCTCTTGGCACACACAGAGCAGTTGCCATGCAGGGCACACACACACACACCAATTACTTTACTCACCTGACCCAACAAAAGCCAGCTTTAATTACAAGATAAATAAATAACACGCCTCTGTCCCACATTTATCCCTCCGCATAAAAAAGACAAAAGTCCTATTTACACACGTCATAGCAGCAGGCCTTCTCGGAGTGAGACTTACCAGCAGCAGCTTTGGTTCACTACCAGCAAACCCTGGACTGGGTTCGGCAATCAGTGTCTCATCAGCAGTCAGGTTTGCTTGAGAGATACATGTATGGACGCATGCCGAACTTCGTATTTGCACGTTGAACTTTTTTCGCACCGTACGTAGCCAACCGCGCTAATCGGAGGTATAATGTATTAATTTATTCTCCACAATGCCACTGAATGATTGCACGGCGATAATCAGGTCAGCTGTCTTGCTCCGTTGACACATGCAAACCCCGACAGCCTGCTTGCTCAGTTTGCTTGGACCTCCCCCACTTCAAAGTAAAAGCCCCCGATCGAGAGCATCGCTGAAGAGGCAATGCAGGACAACCGACAGCTCTGATTTCACAGACACGCGGCTAAGGCGTGCGCTCCGCCTCGAACGTCACCCCACTGTCGCGTCGCGGCAACGGAAACCCGCATTTACAGCGAGCCAAAGGCACGGAGATCGTACAGCTGTGATGTCACGGACATTAAGATTAAAAAAACATTTTTAAAAGCTTCAAATTCAGACTGGACATCCTGGGACACGGTCCAGGTAGGGGTGTGTGGAATAAAATCTTACTTGCGGTAGCGGGTTCGTCACTTGAAGCGAAGGTTCGCACTTCTAATCCGACAGGCTGCCCTGTTTAATGCAGAGGGCGCGTCAACCGTAAAACACCGAAGCCGTCTCCGTCACCAGAGTGGACGCTGAGGATCCCACGGCGTCACTCGGTGGAGAGCGGGCCACTGCGTGTCGCCCGTCGCAATCCAAATTTGAAAAATGACTCGTGCCATTGCTCCATCGGGAAACGTGCAGCAACGGCCGGCCGGGCCGTACCGCTGGAACGTAGCGGGGAACTTCCTCAAGCAAGAGTTCTCGCGGTTGAACGAGCGCGGTAACAATAATCACAATAAACACAATCGTTTGCGCCACATTCCACCACAGGCCGAGGCCAAACTCCCCCCGTCGCCCCCTGCCCCCCCGCGTGGCGCGCTACGACTCCTGGCACCCGGCGCCGCGAGCGTGAGCGGCGGGGTCGCGCACGCCCATGCACAGCAGCGTGGGCCGACACGGCACGAGGGTGCTGTACGCCGCCTTCTTCAGCTCAAACTCAAAGGGCCGCAGCTGCTCTGCACGGCCGGCAACACGGGGGGGGGAGGGGGGGGGGGTGGGAAACGCACGGGAAGGAGGGGGGGGAAACGATAAACAATTTTTATTTTACCAGGTAAGGCCCACTCAGAAACGTAGCTCTTTTTTCAGAAGCGACCAACGAAGATGGCTCATCACGTGACCATGTATAGCAGCCAAATACTGCGAACGCTTGTTTATAAATGTGGAGGAAAAAAACAAAAATCCACGTGACCACGGGGAGAGAGAGACACGCAAACTCCAAATATACAGCAGCAGCAGGCGTCAGGGTTGGGATCAAACCCACGACCTCCTGTACACCAGGCGAGGTAGTTAACATCTCCTAGCCACCGTGGTGAGCACGGCTAAACATCACGAAGGCATGGATTGTGTTTATATTTTAGCTACCCATATGCGCGGCACGCTGCCCCCGCCATGCATGCACGACGTCAGCAGACTATACGTAGGTCACGTGATCCGTCCCGAGTCGTGAGCTACGAACACAGGGACGGCCGTCGCCATGGAGCGGCACTCACAAGCTGCCAAAGATGTTCCTCCATGCGCACGCAACAAACTATTTTAAAACCGAACCCAGACACAACGGCAAAGCACGACATGAGGCGAGCGTGCGTAGTGCCCGTGCCGGCACGTCGGCCAGCGTGGCGAACGGCCCCTTGAGCTCGACCTTGCCGGCTTGGAGGGAGGCGTGGAGCCGCGGCAGAAGCCTCCGGCAAATGTGGCAACTTCCACGGCCGATGCTGCTGATACGTGGATTTGTGGAGGGGAGGTGTGGGAGGGAGGGAAGAGTTGGGGGAGGGAGGGGAGGAGAGGAAGTGAGGGGGGAGTGGGGGGAGGGAGGGAGCAAGGGAGGGGAGGGAGGAGTGGGGGGATGGAGGGTGGTGAGGGAGGGGAGAAAGGGAGGGAGGGGGGAGGGAAGAGTGGGGGGAGGGAGGGGAGGAAGTGAGGGGGGAGTGGGGGGAGGGAGGGAGCAAGGGAGGGGAGGGAGGAGTGGGGGGAGGGAGGGTGGTGAGGGAGGGGAGAAAGGGAGGGAGGGGAGGGAGGAGTGGGGGGAGGGAGGGAGGTGCCTGAATGGTAATAATGTACAGACCCTGCTGCTCTTTTTGTGCCCACGTTTTGATTCGAAAGCGCAGGCAGAGTGGTCGGGACACCGAGCGGCTGCAACAGAGCGCCCGGATGAGGTTTTCCGTGAGGCCTTCGAGAGTGACTCTTGAAAACTGGACACCCGTCACACGCAGAAGACAAAGCGAGGACAAGGCTGCTGGGACAGGTGCTAATAACGAGCACCTCCTGTGAAGGCTGTCACGCCACACGAGGGGAGGTGGTCGGGAGTGAACATTTAACTCGGGTTGCCGGGTTCTCAGCACGGTGCGCTAACCACTGGGCCGTCGCTCCCCGCTGCGCACAACAAGGGCTGCCCAGAGGTTCCCGGAGGCCCAGGGCGGAATTCCACGCGAGACCCTCCTTCATCATTAGCGGAAAAATAACAGGGCTGTTGTGGGGCCCCTCTATTGCTCGAAGCTCGAGGCAATTTCCATATTTGCCGACCTGCTCTGGGCGGCCCCCGCGCTTATGTCGGCATCACATGGTACGCAAGTACAATATTGTATGGGCAAGTGCTGTTAGCGAGCGCCTATTGAAACAGGTCCGTCACACAAGGGGGCTAGTGAGGCTAACCTCCTTCCGTCTCCCCAGGTGCTGTGTTGACACGGCACGCTCGGCACTCCTCTGGAAACCCAGAAGAAAGTCCAGACCAAGTTTATATACCAGGTACAACCAGCTTCACCTTACAAAGCCTAGGTTAGCGGTTCAAATCTGGGGAGGGCCATCCGTGACCAAACCTGGTCATGAGCAAGCACACAAAAAAACTCACCACGTTAAACGTGGACCGTCACTTCCCCTACCTTAGTCTACGTCTGATGACTCATGGCATGTTTGCCATGATTGGAATTTCAGCACTCATTGCAGGGCACGTGAAATACAGCTCCCCCTGAGCCCCGGTGTGGATAAGAGGCCTACGGAAGGCGTCCGAGTCGGGTGGATCAGCCGTGGAAGCGAGCGGCTCGCAATCGGAAGGTTGCGTGTTAAAATCCCAGGTGGGGTTAACTCAGCCCATCATCTCTCTGGAGCTTGATAAAATACGTAACCACTAAAATCTTGACTTAGTGCTTTCGTGACTGCAGGAATTCATATTCTTTGGGTCTTTCGGTAACAAAAAACTACGACGTTTCGATCGCAATACAAGCGGTCGTCATCATAAGAAATGTTTTTTTGTTATTTTCTATGAACCTATCTACGTGACTTCACCGAAAGATCCAAAGAATATGCGTAACCACGATGTAGAGAAGTCAAAAGTGGTGTGTCCTCCGGATAGACGGGTGGAATTCCCCGCCACTGTCTCAGGACTGTAAGCAGGAGATGAGCACCGATGCCGCAAAACTCACTGGAGCAAGAAATCAAACGTGGTTCTGTGAACTGTTCTCCGACGATAACTGCTGCGAGGGCTCCGAGTGGAAACGGCTTAATCTCGCGTCTTACGACGCTGAAGGAACACTTGGAATATAATTTGCGAGAGGGAGAAGGATGTATTGAGAATAATATTTGCCCTGTGCCTATGAAACGCGTCACCCAGAATGTGCACACAAATGATCGGATGTCACAAGCCAAGCCAGGACGCCGTTCGTGCCAGGTTACCATAACGACGTCGGACTCTGCTCCGTGGAGGTCTGCAGAGGGCGTTGCACCAAAATCATGTTGTACAATACTTCCGCTCCCATGCCTATGCTTCCTCTTCCAACACACAACCGTCCGGCGCGGTGAAGCTCGGTCAAACAACTCCCACGAGCCGCACGGCGTGGGGAGGAGGCCCTCACCCAGCAGTGGATCGTGAAAAGGGGCCGTACATTGAACGTGTACCTTGTCGCTGTAGCTGAAGGACGCCTCCCCAGAGGTGTTCAGTATGTGACGGTGCAGGGCCTCCCACTGCGGGAGAGACAGGGCCAGGAGGGAGGCCACCTGCAGGCCGTCCATGTACATGAACGCATGGCCCGTGCCATCGTCCACCATCACGCTGCGGAACAAAGACAAAGGTCCCACCCCGTATAGCCTTAACACACTGTTGGGGCAAGTGCTGTTGGCGAGCACCTTTGAATAAGGCCGGCACGGCACACGAGGAGGTGGGTGGCCAGCACCACGCCCGGCTGCCTTTGTCTCCCTGGTGGCTATGTTTTCTGCTTCTTCTCTTGCACTGCTCCACTTGGGGATAACTTCCCTCCCATCGTCTCTTTTTCCCCGAGCTCTGATAACAATCTTCCTCGATGCAAAAGCCCCAAAAAAACCGTGTAAATTGTTATCGATTACGATTTCAACGGTGCTGTTTGTTGCTGACCAACCAACGTTTATGGGCCCACTGCGTTCGTTTAAAAGAAAAGACGCGGGATTAATGACGACAAATAATAATTACTGATTTAGGGAGGAAAGCAACACTGAGTCGTGCAACCATTTTTCAGGAGGGTCCTGCATTGAGTGCTTCTCTTAAGATGTGTTCAGCCGATTAATGAGTCGTTCGCACGAGCGGGAGGGAAACCGGAGCAGCCAGAAAAAAAAACCCACGGGCACGAGGGGGGGGGGGCAACGCTCTATCCCCGTACAGATGGAAACAGACGGCGGTTAGTCCACACTCTGCTGCCCCGATGTGTCCTGGCGAGCCAGAGGCACGGCACGTGCCGGACGCGCACGGCAAGGGAGTGTCACGGCAGGTGCGCGGTGACCCACCGACCCTCGCTGCCTCCACAGCGCTGGCCTACAACAACAGGCAGCCGCGTGCGTAGCCACCACTGCCCGGCCAGGGATGTCCGCTCCTCCACGTGCAACGCTCAGGCCCCGCGAGTGCCGCGTGCGAATGCGACATGGCCGGAGATCAACGACTCTAAAGCTGTTTACACGAGGGAGAATCGTAAATTTCCCTGACCGGCGCCTTGACCGGCGAGTCACCGGTCTCATACGTGTCTCGCTGAGTAAACAAAATTATGCGTGTCGAGGGGTTGAGCACGGCATCACCACTTGGGCCCCGGACCGATGGGGCCACAACGGTGGATCCCCCCCCCCCCTTTGCCAAATTGCTAAAAACCCGGCCGAGTACAAAAGGGCAGGAGCCACCGCACTTTTGAAAGCCGACAAAAAAAAAGAATAGCAGATCCTGCAAAAAATAGGCCAAGCAAGGCCGCCCGCAGGGTGAGCACTGCTTTTACGTGACGCCACTTAAGGGGGCAGTCCGCACACAAAGCCACGACAACCGATGCGGTGTCAACCGGGGGGGGACGGGAGCAGGGCAACCGTTGATGCACCGTGAGAGCGACGTTGGAGCCTTACCTCGCTTTGGCCGTGAAGCTGCCCTCTTCCGAGTTGCACGTCCCACGCGAAGCTCCGCTGCACTGGCCCTGCGAGAGATACACGCACGCACGCACGCATGCACGCACGCTTGTAGCACGCCCACGCCGAGGCTCAAACGAGCGATTATTTGAATCACCCAAGAAGCCGACGATTATTACCATCTTCTTTGGTTCTCTCGGTAAAGTCACGTAGAATGAGAATAAAATAATAAAATAAAATTCTCACGACGTTTATTGTATTATTTTATTCTCATTCTACGTGACTTTACCGAAAGAACCAAAGAAGATGAATCCTTGCAGTCATGAAAGCTTTAAATCGAAAGATTATGACCATCGCCATGAACCATGCATGGCTATTTATCCTCTCTGAATGCTAATTGCATTTCTGGATCGCTAGAACGGCCTGCCAAATTAAAGGCAGCTTTGACAAAGTCATAATAATCAATCACCTGAAGCAGTGCTGGCACTTACACGCACGCACTTACACGCACGCACTTACACACACGCACTTACACGCACGCACTTACACGCACTTACACGCACGCACTTACACGCACGCACTTACACGCACGCACTTACACGCACGCACCGCACATCAACAGCACCGATCCTGCCGCTGCCAATTTAAACGCCCGTCACCTGCAGGGCACTCCGCGGGCACGGGAGTGAGCAGTGTGGGAGTTGCCAAGCGGAAGCCCCGTGCCGGGCACGCGCCGAGGGCCGCCGGGGTGTTTACAAGCGGCGAGGTCCATCGGTCGGTCGCTCGGTGGGTCGGCGAGCCGGTCGATGGGTCAGTGGGTCGGTCGGTCGCTCGGTGGGTCGGCGAGTCGGTCGATGGGTCAGTGGGTCGTTCGCTCGGTGGGTCGGCGAGTCGGTCGATGGGTCAGTGGGTCGGTCGGTCGCTCGGTGGTCTCTGTGGTCACCTGGGCGAAATTGGAGCCGCAGATGGCGCAGGCCCAGCACAGGCGCAGCCAGCGTATTCGCACGACCCTGCAGCCGAGCCGCCCGGACGTGACCCGCTGCTGGCCGTGCAACAGAAGATCGGCGATTTGAAGAGTGGGCGCTCCGTCTCCCCAGGGGTCGCTCAGCGGGCTGGGAAATTCAAGGCAGCAACGCGAGGCGGTGCGAGTCAGGGCAAGCCGGCTCGTTGAGATTCACGTCCGCCGGTTTGAAGGCAAAACTATACAAGATGAAATGACAGCGAGCGATGGAAGGTAAATGATGCAAAACTCTGAACAGGTTCGCTGTCGGACGCCGCATGAGCCCCCCCCCCCACCTCGTGAGTTCCGCGGTGGTGGGGGGGGGGGGGAGGAGGAAATAGTGCAAGGCGTGAGTTTGAAGCGCGGCGCCTGGCCGCCGAGTGGCGTGAACGTGCGACGGGACGCGATGCGCGAGCCGTGCGTGCCACCTGGCCGAGGCGTCTGCGAAGGAAGTCACGTCCATGCTGCTCACGGGCAGGATCTTGCAGTACACATTCTTCCGCACGCTGCCAGGTGGACGGAAGACAAAGTTCATTGTTCTCATCATTATTCGTGGCAGATAAACAACTAGGAGTGTGCCATAGGTTAGTCTGCAGTCGCATGAATGCGGACGATTGTGGCGGTGACAACGAGAACTATTTGAATTCGTCAGACACGCCGAGTTGACGATGACAAGGAGGTGGCCGAAATTTTTTCTCGACTTTTTAATCCAGCAAAACCATTGACATGCGAGTAACGAAGCCTGCTCGTTGCATTCACAGAAAGGCTGTCCCTGGTAAAAAATCCGAGCAATCATGAAAAATAAAAAAAATTACTACAACGCGGAAGAGTGAAATGTCCATCTCTTCGCTGATACACTCAGGGGCGTCCACGCCGCCAACGCGGAAACTACGGCCCTGCGGTTCCACGCTCGCAACGGACAGTGCCGCCCCGCGCCAAGCATGGCCGCCCCGCGCGAGCATGGCCGCCCCGCGCGAAGCATGGCCGCCCCACGCGAAGCATGGCCGCACCGTGACGTGCATCTCTGAAGGCGGCGGAACGCGACGGTGGCGCCGGGCAGCAGGCCGAGTGGGTACACGAAGCACGACGGGTCCAGGTAGACGCTGACGCTCAGCTCGGGGCTGTCGAGGTCCTGCACGTCAAACCGTAGGTCGGGGTCTCCGGGCAGCCAAATGCCTGTCCGCAGTGGGCAGCGATGGAGTAAGAAGTGCATTAACACGGCAAGTTGTTATTATAATGGCGGCGTTCAGCCTCAAGAGACTAGCCCGAGATCGCACCCCCGATGAGCACGGTCGGCTACGTACGGTGCGAAAGAAGTTCAACTTTGCACTCCTACCCGCCGCTGCTGGACATCTGTGAAAAAGAGCTTTACAGCTCATCGGATTCCTCCAGTATAAATAAATATGATGATTCTGATATTGAGAAGCTGGTGTCACAGGACTAAAGCTGAAAGTGCATACCATTGGCCTCTTTCAACACTCGTGCAATGTACACATTTGGTATTCAAGGCAAAGCCTCTTCGTTTCATGCCAATGCAACCAAACAGATGAACCTCATTCCATATTATACTCTTTGGGTCTTTCGCTAAAGTCACGTAGATAAAAAAATAATCATAAAAAATCACGACGTTTCGATCGCAACACGAGCAATCGTCTTCAGGTGAAAAAATACAGCAGGTGGACTGCGGAGGCAGGAGAAGTATAGCGAGCTGTAGTGAGCTGTAACAGCAAGAGGTTATAGCGGTTTCAGATGGCTGCAACCCAAGGGTAAGTGGGCGGGGCTAGAGATGGAATTTACAGTAATATACCTCGGCCACTGTATTGCTAGAGAGTAGCACGTCAACCTGTTAGTGTGACCCCATAGCTACGGTGCTGAAGAAGCCATTGTATTGCTAGAGAGTAGCACGTCAACCTGTTAGTGTGACCCCACAGCTACGGTGCTGAAGAAGTCATTGTATTGCTAGAGAGTAGCACGTCAACCTGTTAGTGTGACCCCATAGCTACGGTGTTGAAGAAGCCATTGTATTGCTAGAGAGTAGCACGTCAACCTGTTAGTGTGACCCCATAGCTACGGTGCTGAAGAAGCCACTGTATTGCTAGAGAGTAGCACGTCAACCTGTTAGTGTGACCCCACCGCTACGGTGCTGAAGAAGCCATTGTATTGCTAGAGAGTAACACGTCAACCTGTTAGTGTGACCCCATAGCTACGGTGCGTTTAGACCATTTGGTTGCTGTACATTTCCACGTGATAAGCCATCTTCGTTGAGCTATCATTTGTGGCCAGGTCGCTTCTGAAAAACAGCTACGTCGCTCAGTGGGCCTTACCTGTTAAAATAAAATTAGTTTAATTGTTCCATTTCCACACGTTAACTGAGGAAACTTTTTTTCTCAAGTCCTGGTCGACGTTAATCTGGTTCGTCGAGCTCACTCGTGTCCCGCACTGCCCAGGTGCTTTGTACAAAGTCGTAAGCTTGCGGGGGGAAAAAAAAAAACTCAACTTTGGCTCCGCGCAAATTACCTCCCCGACTGTCTCCAACAACGCAGATCACACTGTGCCAAGCCCCGCGAGTGCCCGACTTTGGCGGCAATCCCACGAGGAGAGCGTGCGCACCGAGCTCGTTAGCGCCCGTCTCACTCACCCAGGCGCTTGCGCGAGGCGGAGTCGTGCAGCTTCCGGTAGCGATCGTGCGGGTGGTAGCAGAACCTCTCGGAAATTTGACCGGTGAACGACACCAGTTGCTCGCAGCTGTTGGGTTAGGGTCGGGGTGGGGGGGTAAGAGCGGGAGGGGGATGTAGTGGCGGGCAGCAGAAAGAGATGCGATTTTTTTTTCCACCTCTTAAGCGCACGCTTCGGTGAGGCTGTATGACCAGACGCGACGTCGCGCGGAAAATGAGGCCGCACATTTGAGGCTTCGTGCGACTGTTTGCCCACCGCCGGTTCCTGTGGCTCATTTGTCTCGGATGAGTTTCGTTGCGATGGACACCCGTGGCCGTCCCCTTGAGAGTGCACGGCGACATGATGTCATCACTCATCACACAACGAGGACCAATCAAATACTCACAATCCTTCCACCCAGCGCCTGGCCGTTTTGGACAACCCATCCCAATTTCTACACATTTTTTTGTTCATTTGTCAATATTATTGCACCATGCCGGTTTATAAAATGCGTGTGATGAATCCTTAATGACCTTCTAGAGTCTAGACTAAGGAACTGGCCTCGGTGGAAGTATGACCCAGTGACGTTCTCCACCACCACAATGCACGCACATATACAACTAACATTCAATTGCAGTCAACTGTTATGGAAAGTGACAAAATACTCAACACATTCGTCAATAACACACGGCCTTACATGGAACAATATATAACGGGGAACATATACAGTCGCTGGCTTCTTGAGAAAATGCCCTTCTTCATAGCACATAGAGAGGCATCTTGTATCGAAGAGACATAGAGATTGCCCCTGACGTGCTATGAAGAAGGGGACATTGCCCACACCATCACCAATTGTCATATTGTGCTGCTAGTGTAATTGCCCGTCATATGATGGGTTCATAAAACATTCATGCAATGAAAAAGACTAAAATGTAAAGGTTGTATTGAATTTTTTAAATTAAAAAAAAACCCTCTACATCACATTTGGTGTTAATTGACGATCATCCCCCAAAAGTTTTCCTTGAGGTGAATTTTGTTTTCACGGCTTCTGTACTGATGTGAATACAAAATAAATTAACTATTTATAAACCGGGAGGAGAGATCGGTCTTCAATAATTTTCGCAAAAATTGTGAGCAGAAGGTCGCTTTTACCAAACTGAATTTGCACTCAGTTACAACAACTTACTGGATTCTGGATTGATGTGAATTTTAAAAAAAGTGACTATTTGTTATTGATCGCAAGGGGAGAGGGCGGTGTTCACTCATTTCCACAAATGTTCACTGCAAGAGCGACCAAAAGTCATCAAAGTGAGACTGCACTGAGGTCAACGTCAAAGCGGATTCTGCTTCTTCATTTCAATTTCTATTCGATGTCCAAAATAATAATAATAAACGATTGTTACACATACAAATTAATTGAATAGATTATTCTGTAATGGCGCGCAAAACGAAAAGATTAAATACAAACACAGCGGCGCACCTAGCTTTTACCAAAAGCAGCGCTGTGATATTTTTGTAGGAAATGTATTATTTTTGGATGTTAGTGCTTGTGCATCACTGCCAGCACAGCAGCGTCGCCAGATAATGTCTTAATGATGACTGCAGCTCGTAGGCACGCTTCTCGTACGGCCATGCTTGCTCTATTGTAGTGGCAGATTGTAGGGGTCACCAAGGAGCGATGAAGATGGGCGTGTGTCAAGTCAGTGCTCGTGTTTAATGCAATTCGGAAACGCAATCAGTTCCCTTGTGACCGCTTCGCACCTTTCCTCCAAGACGTCTCTGATATTCATGAGGCCCAGACGATGGTCATCGCTTTCCTCTGACCTCTGTGAAGAGGTGCTGGGCTGCGGTTCCAACTGATGATAAATAAACAACATTAAAGCGCGAGACGGAATTCACAAATGTTAATTGCAACAACTGCGACATCTCAGACCAGATAGCCGGATACTGGAGCTACTGTTTGTGTTTCTGGGGGAGGTCGTCAGTTCGATCCCGACCCTGACGCCTGATGCTGTATATTTGCAGTTTGCGTGTCTCTCTCTCTCCCCGTGGTCGTGTGGATTTTTCTCCGGGTCCTCCGGTTTTTCCCTCCACATTTATAAAAACATGTTTACAGTACTTTGGCTGGGAGGAATTTCCACGTGATATCATTTGTGGTCAGGTCACTTCTGAAAAACAGATACATAGCTCAGTGGGCCTTACCTGGTAAAATAAAAATACTCTTTGGTCCTTTCGGTAAAGTCACGTAGATAAAAAAAAATTATAGATCACGAAGTCACGATTGCTTGTATTATTTTTTCTACCGACGTGACTTTACCAAAACAACCAAAGAGTATGGATTCCTGCAGTCACGAAAGCTTCAAATCAAGATTAAAATAAAAATAATTTAGTTTAAACCACAAAATGAATCCCCGTCTGCTTCACAAGGGAACCCCTGGACGTCATATTAAACGAGCAGGCCGTCGCACGAACGCGTTTCGGTACCTGCGTGCGTGACGGGCTTTCGGGTCTCCCGAGGCTTCTGATTTTCCAGTTGGGCATCAGCTGGATGAGGTGAGGGCAGCCCGCGGCCTGGAGGACCCCAGCGGGGACTCCCGGTTGAGGGGAGTACAGGGAGGCCTCCTGGGCAACACCCCCCGGAGACACGCACGTTGCAGCATGGTCGCGTCGCGTCAATCGCTCACACCAATGGGCCACGGAAACTCGCGACAAAAAATAAGATCACTTGCATTTATACTGCATCCCCGTAACGCGACCGCCTCGGAGAGAAGTTTTCGTTTTGCCTATCCTGCCCCGCTGTGGTGCAATGCGACTCAGCTCAAGGTCTGCGAGCGGCCATTGACCTGCCAGGAGTAGGAGGCGGTGATTGCTAAATTTGCGTATAATTGTTCCAACTTTGATTTGACGCCGGCACACAATGGCCTACTCTCATGGAAAGACGTCACGGGATCTTTAACGTCGCTTAGTGTTTTTTTTTATGATCATCATACCGGCAGTATTAACCGGGGTGGCCTGCCGGATGTTCGAACCGTGAACCTCAAGCGACAAGCGGTGAACGCGTCCGCCGCTGGGCCGCGTCACGTTCACAGCCGAGTGGCACAACCTGCAGGCCGTGACTCTAAATAAAAACAAAACTATTTTTTATGTTACCAGGTAAGGCCCACTCTGAGCCATATTTTCTTGTCCTTCACCAGTACCTCCAATGAGCACGGTTTGCTACGTACGGTGCGAAAGAAGTTCAATACACACATAGCTCTTTTTCAGAAGCGTCCTGGCCACAAATGATAGCTCAACAAAGTGGCTTATTATCGCGTGAAAACTGATAGCAGCTAAATACTCTAAACGCGTGTTTCTAAATGTGGAGGGAAAAACCGGCTCCGTACTTTAGGCAGGTAACAATTCGCCGATTCATAGATCGAGTGTGCCTCTTACGCTTACGGAAAACCCATTAAATAACGTATTTGAGGCTGCATAATTGCTTATTCACTTTCTGCACATGGGCACGATGATTGCTTCATGGAAACACGGCATGGAAACCCTGTAAAGCCCCGCACCCCAAAATAACCCAAAAAAACGGTGAGAGATCGTCGCGTCGCGCAGGGAGTGGGTTTCTCCGCGGCCGGGATAAAACAACGTCATGCCATTGTCAGCCACCTGCTCGCTGGGCAGCAGCAGCTCGTAGGCGCCCCCCGGGTGGAGGATCGAGTGCCACCGCACCGCCTCCCCAACGAAGTACATCTGGGGTGAACGCGGAACACACGCAGCATCAAGCGACGTCCAACAGCAGCGCGGACGCCTCTGAGGTGGCACTCACGTTGGCTTTTTTAGAACACGCGGAAGAGAAGGGGGGATTGGTGGGGGGGGGGGGGGGACAAGAGACACGCGGAGTCCTTGGCCCGCAACCGGTAACTTCGCGAATTATAATCCCGATCCGAGGGTCGACTCGTCCATTCGCTCCTCCTGCACGCAACTAAATGAGCGTCACCTGGTGGGAACCCGTCAACAGTGGTCGCACCTCGAATAAATATCTCCCTTGCCATGCTGCTTCAGGAAAAGTCAACTAGAGGAGAGGGGGTGCCTCCCGACGATGGTTTCAGGGGAAAAGCACTTTAACTTTTTTGAACAGATCGTTCTTCTTCTTTTGAAAGGCCAAATGAAAGAGCAACGGATTTGTGATTCAGTTCTAAGGGATGGCGAGTGGCTTATACACGCTCAACGCCAACGCATTTGTCGAACGGTGCAAGGCAACGCGGGCCCACTATTGCGTTCGTGGCTGCAAATCACAAGAGGTAAACAATGAGAAAAGAGAGAGAGAGAGGGCGAGGAAGGTACAACGGAAGAAGCGAGGGGGGGCGGCGTGACGACACACCTGCGTCGTCTTGCCCACGCCGGGCTCGCCGCCGCTGCCGCCGCCGCTGCCGCCACGCGGTCCGTCAGAAGTCGCCCGCTGCTCGTCCGGCACCGTCTCCTCCAAGATCCTCACGGTGGCGTAGAAACTCAGCCCCGGCGCCGACCCTTCGCCGCGAACCATCAGCGCCTCCTTGTGCGTCACGACGAAAACTCTCGCCACCGACCCCCTCCCGCCGGGGCCCCCGGACGGCGGGCCGCCACGGCGGTCGCCGGCCTCGCTCCGCCCCGCGGGGCCGCCCGGCCGCGTCTCCCGGCGGACGCCGGCGGCGCCATCGCCGCCTGGCCCCGAGCTCCCGCGCGGCTTTGTCACGGAGACCGAGGGCGGCGCCGCACGCTCGCCGGACGGCAGCGCCGCCGCCGCCGCCGCCGCCGCCGGGCCGTCGTTCCGCGAGGGCGCGGCGGCGCGAGCGGCCTGCACGCGGCCGCCGTTGTGGTCGCCGTTGTGGTCGCCGTTGTGGTCGCCGTTGTCGTCGTTCCGCCTCCACGTTTTTGCCGCCGGTCCGACGAGCTCGGCGGCGTCGCGCTTCGCTCCGCGCGCGCCGGGCGCTCCCGGCGCGACAATCTCCCCGGAGCCTCGTCGTTGTTGTCGCGCGCGAAGAGCCCCCTCCTCGCCTCTGCCTTCAACCGTTCCGTTCGCCGCCCCGTCGGACGCCGGGCCGGGCCCGGCGGCACGCTGCTGCGACGCCGCGCGGGCCGTTGGCGATGCCCTGCCGCTCGAGAGGTCCTCGTCCCCGCGACCGACGTCCTCTTGGGTCTCCGGAGGCCGCTCGGCGGCGGGCCCGGCCCGCGCCTGTTCCGGGCGGCTGCTGCCGGCCGCCGCCGTCAACCGAACCCCGCCGCTCGGCCGGTACAGCGCCGTAGCTTCGTCGGCGTGAAACTGAGCGTAGATCCTAAGCACGGCAAGACAAGCGTGTAAATGAACTGCGTTAAAAAACTTTATAAATGCATAGACACTCGTGAATGAAGTTGGCCAAATATTCCAATATAGGACCACGGAGCTTGGGCAATCGTTGGTGGCGCCGGCCCTGGCTGCCTTCCCGCTCGTCTGCGGATTCCCCCCCGCACCTCCCCGAGGAATACCGCGCGCGTTCAAAATTCTACGGCACTTCGAGATGCAATCCGTGCACGCGACGACGCAATATAAAAGCAAAAACTAATATTATTGATACGCAATCACCACAACACTGTGCGCGTCGCAGTGCGGTGTTATCCTTGCGGTGTGGCCAGCGGCCGGAGGGCTGTTCATGAGCAGCAACGGGGGGGGGGGGGTGGCGGCCTTCCTTCAACAGCGGTGGCCGTGCCAACGGGGAAGGAGCACCATCCGAGACGAGCGCGACCTCGAGCGCCCTCCACGCGACCCCTTTGAGCGCCGCCCCGAGCACACCGGGAGTAATGCGACACCGATTCGGCGCGAATCGAGAGCATCGCTACGAGTAACTGTGCGCGGCTTTAAAAGGCGCAACGGAATGGCGGCTGCTGACGGTGTGCGTGTGGAGAAGGGAAAAAGCGGTGATTACGTGGGCAGCACTTGAGGTAAATGGGACTCCCAAAGAACACATCGAAGTCTTCATGACCGAGGAATGCCAGTACTTGGCTCTTAGACGAGATTTTTGTTTGTTTTAAATGCTCACTTTGAATAGCTCTGTAGGTATTTTAATTATTACTCCCTTTAAAGTGGGATAATGAAGGCCGCTTTGTAGGCGTTAAGAAGTGATTTGTAATCTTTGACAAATCCCAGGCAGATGTCCTGGGCAACAACCCCCCCTAACTCTCTGGAACCCTCCCAGACCTCCCAGGAGGCAATCCTGGAGCATCTGTCAAGTGAAATGAGCATTAACCCTTAATCCACACTAAACTCAACAAAAACGGCCAAAGTGGAAGCTGGTGGACAGTCGGCGGTAAATCTGCGAGGATTCTCTGTTGTTATGTTCAGGGTAACGCTGCTTGACGAGACAGGCACAGACAGACCGGTCCCTCGTTAGTCTGTTGCGTGAAGACCTCTTATCTCCAACAACAACAACTCTAATCGCGAGGGAGAATTAACGCGACAACGATGCGCGTGGAATTCGAGTCGATTAAACGGAGCCACGAGAGACCAGGAAGTCTACGCGAGGCTGCGCATTACGGAGTGCCCGACCGCAGATTTCAGTCTTTGTTCGTGAGAAAAAAAATCCCTCGCAGCGCCGCAATAATCCAAATTATATTACATGCCACTTAAGTGCTATCACTGTGATGTTTAGCCCCTGTACGTTTTAAAACATCAAAGTGGTTAAAGTGACCGAAGAGCCGCAACGGTTTTTAAATATTTTGTTCTTGTTAACAAAGCATGGCATTTCCACGTGATAAGCCACTTCGATGAGCTTACATTTGTGATAGCCAGGTCGCTTCTGAATAAGAGCTATGTAGCTCAGTGGGCCTCACCTGGACAAATAAAAAATATAAATTGGTTTAATTAAAACTTGCGTCGGGTAGCTTGGGACGTGGCCCACAATAACGAAGAGAAGAAATGTATCTCGATTTTGGATTGTGCCTCCCCCGTGTGGTGTGGCAGTGGCGACGTGGTGTGGTGACGTGGTGTGGTGACGTGGTGTGGTGACGTGGTGTGGCGACGTGGTGTGGCGACGTGGTGTGGCGGTGGCAATGTGGATGTGGTGTGGCGACGTGGTGTGGTGACGTGGTGTGGCGACGTGGTGTGGTGACGTGGTGTGGCGACGTGGTGTGGCGACGTGGTGTGGTGACGTGGTGTGGTGACGTGGTGTGGCAATGTGGATGTGGTGACGTGGTGTGGTGACGTGGTGTGGCGACGTGGTGTGGTGACGTGGTGTGGTGACGTGGTGTGGTGATGTGGTGTGGTGACGTGGTGTGGCGACGTGGTGTGGTGACGTGGTGTGGTGACGTGGTGTGCCGACGTGGTGTGGCGACGTGGTGTGGTGACGTGGTGTGGTGACGTGGCGACGTGGTGTGGTGACGTGGTGTGGTGACGTGGTGTGGTGACGTGGTGTGGCGACGTGGTGTGGTGACGTGGTGTTGTGACGTGGTGATGTGACGTGGTGGTGGTGACGTGGTGTGGGCCTGGGCAGAAGCGCGTTGTACGCGACGCTCATTGCACAAGTTCGCACTTCAAGGCCCTGCGGCGGCACTGGCAAATAACTTCGGGGGTGCCGTCGATATTAAATACGCGCACCCCACCTGCTTCACAGTGTTCCGCCAACATCCCGTGACACTCGTTGAAAAAAAGTAGGCCGGGCACGTGTGCCCATACCACACTCCAAGTGTTGCCAAAATTAGAAAAAAAACGTTACCTGCAAATTTACTTTGAGAGGAAAACACGTAGTAAACATCACCCCCTTTCTGTGAAGATACTGCAAACTACACCCGTCTGTGCAACACGTGGCGTCGTCGGGATAGACTTGTGCTATCTACCAGAAAATGTACTGATTATTTAATTCCCTTTATATAACAAATCATCCTTAAATCCTGTTACGTACGTATGTCGAACTTCTTCCGCACCATGCGTAGCCAACCGTGCTAATCGGAGGTGCGGGCAACTTAAAGTAACAAAAAATACGCGCTCTATTAGTCCTGGAGTTCTTGTCACGTGGCAGAGGGTAGGGGGTTTGGATTCCGCACTCACAGGAGTTGTATTGTTTTTAACATGACGCAGCCTTACCTGGTGAGGTGCTGGCGAGTGCCTGTCGTACGAGCATCGGTAAATCTCTCCACCACCAACGAGAAGCAGCTCAGACGAACCAGGCAGCCTGCTTCACACACCGCCCAGAGCGCACGGCGTCACGAGCAGGATACGCAAAGAATCACCGACGCAAGAATCACCAACGGAAACTTATAAACTAAACAATTTTTTTTTATTTTACCAGGGAAGGCCCACTGAGCTATGTGGCTCTTTTCCAGACACGACCGGGCCACAAATGATAGCTCAACAGGTGGCTTATCGCGTGGACATTTATAGCAGCCAAATAATCTAAATGCATGTTTTAAATGTGGCGGGAAAAACCCGAGGGAGAACATGCAAACTCCAAATATACAGCAGGCGTCAGGGTCGGCATCGAACCCACGACCTCCTGTATACCAGGCGAGGCCGTTCATATCTCATCACCGAAATGCCTGCAACAGTGGCCTGCTACGTTCATTGTTATAGAGCAGCAATAACATGTTTATCCAGGAAAGCCTCGCAGAATCTAGACTGATGGCTACTGCTTTGGGGTATAGGTGTTTCATTAAGGAGTGTTTATATACGAATAGGAAACTGCAACTTACCTAGAAAAACAACGACTGTACAAACATTACAACGAAAAGATTCTCAAGTCGCACTCATTACACACAAAGTGCTTGGCCACAAATGAACCACGATACCTCGCTGATCTCGTCAAAGAGCAATGAACCATCACCACGCCAACTCCGGCCAATCCTCGCAGCAGCAGCAGCAGCAGCGGATTTTGGCTAACCATCGTACGAAGATGGTCACTGCATCGTGCACTTTTAGATGCGCTTCTGCGGCCGTCTGGAACTTCTAAATCATCTCGATTAAAAACTAATGTCTTTAGCATTGCTTTTTGTGTTTAGTTTGTTGTCCTTTCCCCACATCTCGGATTGGAGCGGTTGGCTACGTACGGTGCGAAAGCAGTTCAACACACATCCATATCAAGGAAGTTCAACGTACATGCACACATGGGAGGCGATAACACGCACAAGGTCCGCGCACACACAGGCCATACAACTCACTCGCTGCCCCCGGCCGCGTCGCACCCGGGCGGTTTGTGAATCCGACGCGTCAGCGTGACCCACGAAAACCTCGTCTTTCAAGCAACGGATCGCCGGCGCACACCTCCGTGCCCAGTCGATGACAAACAGTGGCGGGGGACGCCGCGACAAAGCGCCGTGGCCACGCGTACCCACCCCCCCCACCCCCTCCCCACCCGCGCGGATTTGGACTCCCGTCATCTCGGCGCGGCGACCGCGGCGACGCACCCAGCAAGGCGGCGTCCCGGCACGCCGTGCGGCCCCGGCCCAGGGGTCGGGGCCGCACGGCGAGGCAGTCGAGGGCGGCCGTGCGGTCGGCGAGCTGCAGCAGGCCGGTGCGCGCGCTCGCTCTGAGCACGCCCACCAGGATCTGCGGAGGACGCACGAGAGGTCGCGCTCAGGAGAGGGTCGCGGGGAAAAGGTCGCCGCCCGCCGTCGCGCCCGACCGTGAGCAACGGCCGGCCGGAAAACGATGGCGTCGCGTTGCTCTCGGCGAGAGAACGGCGCAGAGGTTTCAGGGACGCGACGTCCGCCGTGAACTTATCGCACAGTGCGAGCAACGCTACTGGACAGTATTACCAATGCTAGGCAACGGATTGTTATAAAGTGTGAGCAAATTGGGTGCAGCACGGCGACATTACTTACGTGTCAAGCCTCGGTACGTAAACGTCGATTTTTAAGTTGCGGTGTTTCAAAGGCTGCCAATTACCGTTATTATCAACGAGCACATTTCAAAGATTGTACTTGCCAATTTGCCGACGGCAATAGACGACCATGTGAATGACTTTGCTCGCCATTACCCACCGCCTTCCGAAATCACGCGGTTGATCTCAAATGAAATGCTCGAGGTGTCCCGGTGGAGGCCTGCAACCAAACTCACCACCGGCGGTTCAAAATGTTTGGGGCCAAAAACCGAAAACTCCCAGGCCTTTCTGCTCTCCGCGCTGTGGCCAGGCCTGGCCGCCGTGCTCGAGTCTTCCCTGGCCAGAGGGGGCTCAGAGTCAACAGGACAGCGGCCCTCTGACACCTTGCGGCTCTCCTCCTCGGCCATCTTCAGCACTTCGCTCATGGAGGGCAGCTGCCACAAACCGTCGTCCGCATCGTCGGGCTGTAGGGGGGTCGGCAGGAAAACAACGCAACAAAGCTTGCCACGCGTGGCTACGTTGCGGTTGACAATGATCATTTATGGCTGTTTGCTAGCCCACAAATACCTTGCCGATCTCGTCTAGGAGCATCATCACGCAAATTCCGGCCACCCTCGCAGCGGCTTTTGGCTCGGAGACCGCACTTTACACCACGAGTCCATGGGCCCACAGCAGAAGTCGGTACCACCAATGGTCGCACTACCCGAGTAGTCTCCATTTACATAAGGGCCACCTCTTCATCACGCAAACTCTTGTCAGCCTCGCAGCAGTGGCGGGTTTAGACTGCCCATCATGCGCTTTCAGATGCGATTCTGCGGCCGTCTGGAACGCCCTTCCTTCCGATATTAGAAAGCCACTGGAGCCATGCACTTCTAAATCATCGAGATTGAAAACTCACTTCTTTACAACTGCTTGTTGTCCTTCCCCACATCTCCCATGAGCACGGTTGGCTACGTACGGTGCAAAAGAAGTTCAACATACATACAAAGGCCCTGTCGTATCGGGCATGGGGGTTGCTTGGCCATACTTCCCCACGCTGGTCAGCATGGGTTGATGAAGGGGGAACCCAGGATTCAGTTCGGATATTGCCTGGCCAACTGATGGTCGCCGTTGGCCGAAAACGGAACTTGGGTCGCCAGACTTACTGCACAGTATAATCGGTGTGCCATAATCAACACATCAATAATACATTGTTTAAATGCACGCCTATACGGGTCACCATACTTCACATAGGGATTACAGTTGGTACGGCTGTTTTAGTACACACAATCAACAGGCATTACAAGAACAATGGGCTTGCATACTGCGCATGCATCACGTGAATACCATATAAATAACCCAAAACGGCAATGGATACCCATAGTCATTCATAAGGAACGAAACGGGTGGACATCTCTACAAATCTGGCTGTCGCCTGATGAAGCTGGTTGTAATTACTGGTGAAACGTCGTACCCAGATTGTAAATGTTGTGGCTTGGCTCTCCAACACACAAGCGGTGTGCTGCACTAGTAATGAATTGCCACGTTCTGTTAACGTGACAGACCTTACTAGTTGGCTGTGCGGGTGGTGACGGGCTTAACGACACAAAAAAACACCTGAATTGTGTATTATCAGTGTGTCCGCTACTGGGGTATGCTGAGACGTTATCGCTGACCCCCATACTAATAACTTTTAACGACTTCCGCTGTGTGACAGGAGCCTGTGAAGAGTACGCTTGTAAACAAGACGCTAGTTTATGGGACAGAGAGCGTGACGGAACAAACTGCCTTCAATTGGGGTGTCCCAACATTCAAAAGGGGCCGCAGATTCGGCGAGCATAAAAGCTCAACAATTACTTGGACAGTAATAGACAATCTTCCATCTCAGGATGAAATCGCGGTATTTATTTCAGTGTGCAAGCCTTATCATTTCTGGCGTTTGCAATGAAGATGAAGAGTACGGAGAGCCACCGCTCTCCGTACTCTTCATTGGCTACCTTTCGCCAGCGGGACAAAATCACCTGCCTTTGTCATCGCACCTTCACCACCGGTTCCCCACCGCCAACTACTCTCGCCTTGCACTGACGCTCACGGTAGAACCCTATGCAGCAGCAGCAGCGTCGTCACACTCACAATTTACTTCAGACATCAAAGGTCTCGAACTGTTACAGCCTCACGTCGGTCTCTGCCGTCGCCCCCTCGGTGTGGAACTCTCCCTTCCCTTTGCACATCCACACCATCAAATGCACTCTGACTTTCAAGAAGCATCTAAAGGCCTCTATCTGTTTGATCAGCCTTTCGAGCAGCACTGAGCTCGGCTACGCACCTCTTGAGTTGTTGACGTGTCTGCAAAATCTGGCGCGTTATATATGTCATCATTATTTTTTAGCATTTTTACCAAGATACCGAACCGCTTGATAGCCAGTGTGCAACACCCCCCCCTCCCCCACCCCCCGTCGTCCCACTATTGTTTAATTGGCGAGAAGTTGACGCTACCCCCGGCCCTTGGGTGGTGCGCGACAGGCGAAACTCGCCCGCGTGACGACGCAGCGATGGGGCTCCTCCAGGATCTCGAGGTATACGTCCCTCTTGGGGCCCTTGCGAAACAGGCAGCCGGTCCAGCCGCGCCGCCACGACTCCGAGGCAGACCCCGGCGGGCTCCCGCCCCGCGGTGCCTCGGCTCGCTCTCCCGGCGAGAGGAAGAGGGCGTGGACGACGCCTCGGTCGGCGGGGTCGGCGCGCCACCTCGTCAGGCACCGCTCGGCGATGAGGTCCGGGCAGAGCCTGCGCGCGTGGCGTGCGCCATCGAGACGGCACAGATGCGGCAGGTCAAGTCGAGCGGCACGGCATCCCCCACCGGCACCCAGCTTTGTGCAAGGGAGATTTAATAGGAGAGGCGATGGCACATCTAACACGAGTGAAATAAGGGTCCCCTGTCTGTCTGCAAGAGCGCAGAAGCGTGGTCTCCCCACATCTACGCCTCTATATGAGGAAGGAAACAGGTGGACTTCTCCACAAATCTGGCTGTCGCCCGATGAAGCTAGTTGTAATTACTGGCGAAGCGTCGTACTCAGATTGTAAATGTTGTGGCTTGGCTCTCCAACACACCGGTGTGCTGTACTAGTGACGAATTGGCACGTTCTGTTTACGTGACAACCCTTACTAGTTGGCTGTGTCGGGCGGTGGCGGGTTTTAATGACACAACATTTATATATTTACGCGATCATACCCAAAATAACTCTATTATGGTTGATATTTTTTACGTACGTTTAAATTTTTTTGTTTCCAAATTATATTGCAATGGGATAGTGCAAGAAAATCCTGTCAATATATCTACTTCTGATGACACTTCGAGGGGCTCATTTTATCCACGCTTGAGGTCAATACCGCTGAATGAATTCCCTGCACAGTATGTTTTTCACAGGTCAGCAAAATATAATTTCAATTCTCAGGGCTGGAATAAGCTCCATTAAGTGAACACCAAATTCACTCTGTTGTGGGTTTTATTCAGCCACTGATTTATAACTGGCTTTTCCGCCCATCATCTTGAGCACGTGGTTTAATCACGGCCAGCTGATTCGCGGATTGGAACTGGGTGGCTCAGAAGCACTAGCTCAGCGCACTGGCCTGCTGAGCCGAGCAAGAGGTTATAGTTGTACGTTTTTAACGCAGTGCTAATAGCGGACGCGTTTTTTAATATGCCCTCTGGTGGACCACCGAGAGGGCAGTGATTTCATTTACTGCAGAATGCTTTGATGTTAAAATGCCACATTACTATGCAAGCCATGGACTGGCAATAGAGTCGTGTTTGTGCACGACATTATAATCAAATTAACTGGATGCACAGAACAATTTCGCAACACAAATCTAACAAATGGGTGGTTTACTAGTTATGAAATTACTTCAATATAACACATCCCACCAAGGTCACGGCTGAGAAAGAACATCCTGTTTTCGGCCCCAATCTTTTCATTTGTGGATAGAGTTTGAGTTGATTTGATGTGTTGCACAGATGAGCCTTTTTAACCGGTTTGCCGGCTATTTTTACACGGCTAGCTTCGTGGCACGTGAGCAACACAACAAAGACAAAAACGTGGGCATTGCAGAGAACGAGAAGAAGACCATTCAGGAATATTGCACAACTAACAAATAATATTGGGTCGTATTTGAAACATGTGGAGAGAATTAAAGAAACTGTGCGCATATAATCATAAGAGCAAGAGGCTTCAGAAAAAGGTTAGGTAACGTGTGTAAGTAAGCTCTGTGTTTTGGTTTAATAGGGAATTCAAGAGTGAAGGGATAAATATCGCAATGAGTAAGAGGTATCTATATGGTCAGTTTAACACGTAGGCTTTCGCGACCAATATTACAATATTATTCATAATAAAGGTTTTTTGTTTAGATCGCGTAAGAATAAATAAGTTGTAACCCGCCATCACACGACACAGCCAATTATTAAGGTTTGTCACGTAGACAAAACGTGCCAATTCGTTACTAGTACAGCGCACCGGTGTGTTGGAGAGCAAACCCACAACATTTTCCATCTGAATACGACGTTTCGCCAGTAATTACAACTAGCATCATTAGGCAACAGCCAGATTTGTGGAGAAATCCTCCTGTTTCGTTCCTTCGAGGGATAGATGTGATGACGCCACTTGTGAGCCCTTCACGTGTGAAGGGGGGGGGGGTTAATGAATGTATATAAATGACAATGGGTATACATTGCCGGTTGGGTTATTCACATGGTCATCAATGTAGGTTGTGCATAAACATTATTCTTGGATCTCCTGTCATTTGCGTGCAATCTATTCGGTGTTTGAACATCTAAACACAACTGTTTTATTGCCGGAAAGGGTACAACCTATTCTTATTTCTCATCATGTTTGATACTACCAAAAAAAAAGTCCTACAGCTATGCAATTAGCACTCACAAGACTCAAGAGGGAAAACTACTTGAATGGGCAACTTATAAAAACATCGACGCTTTGGTTACACATTATTATAGTGTCACGCTGAACTAGGACCAATACGTCACAGAGAGGATCCTTGCCTATAAACCATCTGGCAGTTCCCCAACATTGATTCAAGCAAAGCCTGACTGATGATGAGACACTGAATACCAAAACCGGGTGCAGGGTTCGACTGTGCTGAGCCACTGCTGCTGAAATTATGGTTTCCCAGAAGCCCGTCTGGCATATGGAATACTTGTTACGTGGAGGGATAAAATATGGGGAGGTTGAGGAGGATATTGTCTGCTTGCATATTTTGTTCCAAGACATTTCAGGTTTTACCCACAATTATGGAAAAACAGGGTCCTGTCAAACAGGATGTTTAATTTGACAATTCAAGAAGACGTTTAACTATGCTTATACATACATTTTAAGGTCAGTTTAGTAGAAATTACAGGCAGTAAATGCTTTAGCGGAACACCATACGCCAAATTACATTTTTCTAAATTAAAACCACACCCGGGAGTGCTGTAAAATGTAAATTTAAAAGGTTATGAAAGTTAGTAACTTGCTTTTTATTGACTCGCACTGAAGAGACAATTCATGCTGTGTAAAAAAAACTGACGTTTAGAAAATAAATCGTGGGTTGCGTTATCTGCAACAGAACCGCTCCCTACGGCCTTGTGGGACGCAGGCTGGGAACCGTGGGCCTAGCACACAGAGAAAGGCTTCGACGGCATTCGGAGAGTGGAAACAACTGAAGCAAAGCTGCTGCACACACACACGCAGTTGTGCGCAAGTGCGAATCTGAAGCGCCACAGCGAGCCTAACATAACGTCCACGCGCGCACGTGTGTGTCTGTGTGTGTCTGTGCGTGTGTCTGTGCGTGTGTTTGTGTGTGTCTGTGCGTGTGTTTGTGTGTGTCTGTGTGTGTGTCTGTGTCTGTGTGTGTGTCTGTGTTTGTGTCTGTGTGTGTCTGTGTGTGTGTCTGTGTGTCTGTCTGTGTGTGTCTCTGTGTGTGTCTGTGCGTGTGTTTGTGTGTGTGTCTGTGTGTCTGTGTGTGTGTCTGTGCGTGTGTGTCTGTGCGTGTCTGTCTGTGTGTATGTGTGTCTGTGTGCGTGTGTCTGTGTGTGTCTGTGTGTGTGTCTGTGTGTCTGTGCGTGTGTGTCTGTGTGTGTGTCTGTCTGTGCGTGTGTCTGTGTCTGTGCGTGCGTGTTTGTGTCTGTGCGTGTCTGTGTGTCTGTGTGTGTGTGTCTGTGTGTGTGTCTGTGTGTGTGTCTGTGCGTGCGTGTTTGTGTGGCTGTGCGTGCGTGTGTCTGTCTGTGTGTGCGTGTGTCTGTCTGTGTGTGTCTGTCTGTGTGTGTGTCTGTGCGAGCGTGGCTGTGTGTGTGTCTGTGCGTGCGTGTGTCTGTCTGTGTGTGTGTCTGTGCGTGCGTGTGTCTGTCTGTGTGTGTCTGTGTGTGTGTCTGTGTGTGCGTGTGTCTGTGCGTCAGACTGCCCTATATGACATCATAACAACAGTCTGGACCACTGGACGGGTTCCGCAGGATTGGAAGGATGCCCTGGTGGTCCCCCTCTTTAAGAAGGGGGACCGCACAGACTGTAACAACTACAGGGGCATCTCACTCCTCAGTGTGGCGGGAAAGGTCCTGGCAAGGTTTATTTCAACATCGCCTTGCCAGGCACGCTGAGGAGAGGCTTGCGGAGCCCCAATGCGGTTTCAGGAAAGGGCGGTCCTGCACAGATGCCATATTTTCTGTCCGTCTGCTACAGCAGAGGTGTAGGGAATTCCAACAAGACCTACATCTCTGCTTTATTGACCTGGTCAAGGCCTATGATACCATTAGTAGGCCTGGCCTCTGGGTTGTTCTTCGTGCTTTTGGAGTCCCTGACCCTCTGCTCTCGATCATTAAGGACCTTCATGATGGTGAGCGGGCCCGGGTAAAACTACATAGCCGGGAGTCAGAGCCATTCCCTATACACCTTGGGGTGCGACAGGGATGTCCTCTGGCTCCCACATTATTTAACATCTATTTTGACCACGTAGTTCGTGAAGCCTTCAATAGCTGTACCGGGGGAATCTCCATATGGTACAGATATAATGGGAGGCTGATCGATGCCCGGGTGCGGTCAAGGGATGGCTCCCTATTGCTCAACCACGTTATGTATGCCGATGATTTGGTAATAGCTGCTCATTCAGAGGAGTTGGAGACGCTGCTGCTGGGACTGGAGCGTGCCACTAAGAGATGGGGCCTTACCATCAGCCCCACCAAAACTAAGCACCTGTGCCATCGGACACCCCACCCCCACGGCTCCCAGTCGGTGATGGGGCAGTTGTGGAGAGAGTGGAGAGTTTCCCATGCCTGGGCAGTGTGCTTGTGACCGGCTCCAGTTTAACAGCTGAGGTCTCGCTCCGAATCAGTCGAGCGGTAATGTCTTTTCATCGGTTGCGTACGCTGTGTGGAAGCTACCTGGTCTGTCGCTCCGCACTAAGCTTCAGGTCTTCTCGGCCGCGGTCATTCCCTCCCTTCTCTACGCTTGCGAAACGTGGACCCCCTGTAGGGGGCACAGGTGGTGCACCAGCCAGTCATCTCAGTCAGTCGACCCGTGGCACCTGGGTCTGCCCCGTGACCTCCTGCCCGCGGGCGTTCGACACTTCACGTGGCCTCAAGGTGCACATGGCCTGGCATAAGCGTCGTGGTGACGTCACCGCCACTTAGTGGCGAATGGCGGTTGTTGTTGCTGTTGTTGTGCCTGTGCGTGCGTGTGTCTGTGCGTGCGTGTGTCTGTGTTTCTGTGTGTATGGGGAGCGGTAGTGTAGCAGTTAGCGCTACACTGTGCAACGAACCTGGCCACCTGAGTTCGATTCCCGCTCACGACCAACACCAGTAATTATTATCTGAACCGGTCCTGGGCCTCCCCTAGGTCGACTCAGCCTCAAATGAGTACCTGGTGCGGTGTATAAACATCGCCACTGGGGGGGAGACAAAGGCGGCCGGGCGTGGCGTTGGCCACCCACCCCCTCGTGTGCCGTGCCGGCCTTCATAGGTGCTCGCTAACAGCACTTGGCCCAACAGTCCGTCACAGGCTACACGGAGGATCTTTGCTTTTGTTTTGGTGGGTGACCCCCAACGCACATCCCTGCACGGCACTGGCGGCTAAGTTCCCGCAGAGGGAAGTGAAGAGCAGCAAGGAACGCGACGAGATGCACTGCACTCGGGCGGTCCTGACGTTCGTCTTGTCATTTGGACTCTGGCAGCACGGGAGATGCCACTTCCATGGCTTACGTGCAAAGCGATTTATACGTTGCGCTTCGACCCGCCAAGCAGTGCGACAATTGCACCTGATATGAGTTAAGTGATGACGTCACCCTGCTGCTCTATATAAAACCGGGAGCAAGCGAGGGCTTTACCATTCTGGCGAATTGCCCAATGACGCTGGATGTATTTACCAGCGAAACGTCGTACTCAAACTGTAAATGTGGATTCACTCTTCAACACACCGGTGGGCTGAAGTAGTGAATTATTTGTCTTTTGTCAACGTGACACTTTTTTTGCTGATTGGCCATGTCGGGTGGTGGAGGGTTACGACACATTTATAAATAAACGCGATCTAACCCAAAAACCTTTATTATCAACAATTCTGAGTTGGAGATGGAGATAGGCAGGAGCGTCGCTCGGAAGTATTCTCCGTGCGCGCATTCATTCTTTCAACTTCAATCGCTTACGGCCCTTTTGTCAAGCCACTGCTGGATGAAACCCGCCCCACGCCGTGTCGGTCATGGGGCTGCTCGGCCGTACTTCACCATGCTGGTCACGGCGGCTTGGCGAAGGGGGTTGGGTGCATCCAGGGCCGGTCCGGACACCGGCCCGCCACTGATGCCAGCCTGTGAGCGGCAATAGAACTCGGGTCGCTCGGTTCGTAGCGCAGCGCGCCCACCGCCCCCGAGTCTACGCACGTTATAATAGACCGCTCACTATCGTGCGGCACGTATAATGACAGGTATCAAGTCGAGTCCACTTAAACACGCAATGCCGGCTTCCTTTCTCTCATGGCAGTCCATCTCCAAGGAACCGCCGTGGACTTTCCGCAAAAAGGCCACAGAAGGCGGAATAACATTACTGCAAAGTACACAGCGAATAACTTCCAAAGTCACGGTCGCCGATAGAAACAAAAAAAAAGCATTTCAACGTAACGACAGCAGAAATGAACTACCGGTCGCGTTTCCACGAGAAAATCGTCTGTCACTCCGCCGAGCGGAGTTTGAGATTGGCACAGCGACCGGTAAAGGGCGAACCAACAAACCGCCCCTCCGAATGGGAAGCCCTCGAGTAGGGCAACACTCGGCTCTCAGATTCGATTTTTTTGGCAGGCCACGGGGACCTGCCGCTGTTGTCGCAGCATCCGTAGACCCGGAGGTGACAACGTGCGGAAGAGGAATTGGGAATTTTGCCGTGCAAGTATTCTTATTCCTGGTACGATTCTGCTCGTTACCAAAGTGCATTTACAATCTTGCCATCGGAAGTCACGCAAACGTAAACGTGGACACTTCCATTTGGAAGGCTCACCGGCAGCAGCGGCGGTTTCCGTCTCCCCTCCCCAATTGCGCCGGAGCGCGGCCCCGAAAGTTAAAGAGCTTCTTCTCAAGTCACTCTTCGTCTCTCCCGAGGCGTGCTTACCGCTAGAATAAGCCAAGTTAAGAGAGTATTTATCTAATCTCACGTCATGATTTTTTTTCTTCCTGTTAATAACAGCGGACTTGGGCGGGACCGCTCGCACAAAGGTGGCTCAAGGACAGCACGCGCCGCGGAGGATTCTGCTTACGTGTGTGGGAATATGCTCCGGAGCCAAATGCCTGCTAGCCACGAGGCTTCAGCAGAGAGTTCCTGTCGCTTTGCCGTCCCTCCTCCTTTGTTGGAGGAGCTCAAGGCTCCAGTGGGTTTACCGCACGGGCCACTGTCGCGCCACCGTGCCTTGCGTAGTTCATTTGCCATTCCTCAGGGAGGGTGCGCGCATCGGCCTGCCGATGCTCTGGTGCGCGGTTGATGGTCACACCCAGGCGGAAGATCGCCGCCGAGAGGGGGCAACGCGGTCAGCCCACGTGCATCGAGAGACTGAGGCGGCGGCTGTCACTGGCGGAGGCCCCCTTCCAGCAGCGGATAGAGGAGCACGGCCGATAATGGATACCATACAGCCAGTTGGCACCGCGAGATGCTGTGATGAAAGGCCGTCGAAACGTGACTCGTAAATCGCTAAAAGCTGCCTGGAATCGAACCCACACGGGGGGGGGGGAGGGTTTGGGGCGGCGCTCCGACGCGGCATTCGGCCGCTTGGTCAAGGGTTATTATTTTTAGCCAGGCTCCGTGTTCTGTGTTCGGCAATGCGATCCAGCACAGTGGGAGACTGTGACAACCGCCATCAGTCACTCTCGAGTAAATAGGTCATTGCATGAATGCCTCAAACACCACCATTTCCACATAGCTCGGCTCCGAAAGGCAGGGCTCCCACTGTGACAAATATGCCTGTGGGGTCGTAAAACCTTGCACCTGGTTCAAGGACTCACCGGACCGCGTGGCATTTGCCTACGCTTAGCTCTGCACCAACACAACCTATAATCTGGCTGTACGCTCTGGCTCGCTGAAGCAATTAAATGCAGTGGCAACAAACGGACGGGGCTATTCAGGTGTGTTCGTGAGTGCACGCAGATATCTTCTTGCATGTCAAACGCATGCTCGACATCTGATGTTTATTTTCAAGTTAACATTTTTGGTTTGATCTCATCAAGCAACAATCAGTGTGGTGTAAACTGAGCAATGAAACGGACAAAAGGTTACCACTTTTCACATTAGAAGTAAAAATGTGCCCAATTAACATCCAGGACATACGTTTGGAATTTTAAAGTTCAGCGCCGCGCATGATTTCCCTATGGAAGAGCATTCGCTCAATCAAGGAGCGATATCGCGGGGCAGGGGGGAGAGAAAACGGCCGTGGCTTGATTGAAATGTGTTCGCGTGGCTCTCCCGGCAGACGAGCACAGCCCGGCGGAGTGCCGGGATAATGCCGCTCGTTTATATATAGAGCTCACGGAATCATTTCCCGCCAAGATCGAACGCGCACGCAAAGCTCCGCGTGCGTGTGCACAATTGTCGCGCGGTATTTGGAGCGGTTGGCGCGGCCGGGCGGTCGCGAGTTCGGCGCCCGCTGTGGAGCTCCGTGGTTCGAATCTGGCAGGCCCCCCCTGGTTAATAGTTAATACCGGCGGTTGTATCCACCGTCAACAAATACAACGAACCGTCTGCTGCACGGTGGCCATCAAAATTCCCTCGACATCGATCGAAAAGAGGAGGCCGCTCTGCGCCGACGTCATGTTCCAACCGTGGCAAATTTTGAAGAAAAGTGCCCGTCGAAAAGATTACACAAAGACAACATCACTCCCTGCTGTGAAACGCTCGCAAACTACGTCTGTGAAACACAGCGCCTTGGTGACATCGTTGCCGCTATATGAACGGTGTGAATACCAGACGCGCGGATGATATTATTTTAATCCTGCTGGCTTCACTTGGGGGAAAAACACTCGTCGTTGGGTTCGGCCTCTGAACGCTGGGGGCTCAGCTCAGGCTTGACGCCGCGCGGCTGCTTTCAAAGACGCGTGAGTGAGCGGGTTCAGCCGTGGCCTCGCTCAGGCTCGGCTCGTGGAAATCCCGGAGCGTGGCTGGGGACCATTCCACTGTGGACATCTGTGAAAAAGAGCTTATGGCTCATCGGATTCCTCCAGTATAAATACATATTCTTATTTTGAAAAAATCTCCTTCTAAGAGCCGGTTTATTTTCCTCGATCAAGGTGAGAGCTCAAGGGACCGGGCGTCGTCTCGTTTGCAGGAGCGACCTGGGTCACGAAAGTGGCAAAAGTAAAACAAATAAAACGAAATAAAGTTAGAGAAATTAACAAAATAAGAGAACAGAACCACATCGTGCGAGAGATGGAAAATATTGCACCAACATAAATCTACGTAAACAAAAATACATTCCCTGCAGCATCGGTCGGCTCGGGCAGATTCTTTTACACTGAACGTAGCACAATCACATCCGTTACAGAAAAAAAAAACATGTAACAGCTATAGGGTGACGACTGTACTAATATTTAAACGGACAAGGATAAATGTCGAATGCACACGTGAAGCGCATGGCTTTGAGTCAGCTCAACGGAGCCAGCCACAGCCAAGCCTGAGCTGAGCCGTGACTAAGTATAGAGGCCTCGGTCTTCACTCACTCAAAGAGAGGACAGATCTTCACTTTCCAAGAAGCGAAGTGAATTTCCGGCGTCGTCAACGGCTAATGATGCACCGCGTAGTAGTAGTAGTACACAACAACTCTGCAGTTGACATCCACGGTGTTGACAGCAGTGGCCTGCACAATTTGTTATGAAAACTGTTTAATCTATTTAAACATTTCCCAAACATGCTCTTAACATATCTTGGTTAAAAATAACAAAAAAAAAATCTGTCAGCCCTCTGTCAGTCCACCGCTGGATGAAGGCGTCCTCACATCGTAGCAGTCATGGGAGTTGTTTGAACATACTTAACCGCACCAGTTAGTGGTCAATGCGGGTTGGTTAAGGGGTGGGATAGGTCCAGGATTGGTTTCAGATGTTATTCGTCACTGATTTTAGCCATGAAATTAATTCAACAAAACTCCTCATGTGAATTCACGCAGCACACCTGAATTTGTGATATGGCTATTATTCCCCACAAAATTTGCTTTTGTGACCAGGACAGTGATATTTTGAAATTTACCGATTTCAATGAGAAAACGGGCAAATTTGTGTATTTTCGTTCACATAAAGTCCACCAGTGGCTCCCACTTGACGTTGTTCCTCCCCACAGAGAACTCGGTCCGCTGTGGCCAGTCCTGCCTGTGGTAGTGCGCCTTGGTGTCCCTGCTGTCCCAAGGCAAAGATAGCAGGGAAACTTGGTAAAACCGCCTTGCAGACCCATTAGGAATGCCACCATTTTGAAGTCTCCGATGACCTCCCAGCCGTACTCATCATACTTCAAGGCGTCCAGCAAGGTCTTGATGCTGTTGTAATCCTCTTTGAGGTGCACCGAGTGAGCCAGGGGAAGAGACGGGTACTTGTTACCATTATGGAGCAGCACGGCTTTGAGGCTCCTGGATGAGCTGTCAATGAAGAGGCCCCACTCATTCTGGTTACAGGCGATTCAGATTGCGTCTAACAGACTGGTGACATTGTGGCAGAAACAGAGCCCATCTTGAGGGGTGAAGAAGCTGCAAAAAGGTTGGTGACGTTTCCTGTAACTTGCAACTTGCACTTTCATCCAACAAGTTACACTGCTTGAGCCTAGACGTCAAAATCTCGGCATTGGACTTGGTGAGACCAAGATCTCTGATCAGGTCGTTGAGGTATTATTGGTTGGGGTGGTATGGGTTTCTCTCCTCAGCTCCACCTCTGAAATTGTCATCTGGATCTACAACGTCTTCCTCGCTCTGTGACTTGCTGCTCTCTTCTACAGACGGCTGCTCTCTCTCCGGAGGAGTGGGTACAGGGAGCTCATGGCAGTGTGGCCCCGGGGCGATGGATGAAGGAAGGTCCGGATACGTGATAGCTGGTGCATTCTTGCCAGTCCGACATTTGTAAGGGTCCACATTGAAGAAGTAGCAGCTGCTTGAGTGGTCAGTGAGTTCCTGCCAAATTCTTGGGATAGCGAACTTCATGGCTCTCTTTTCCCCTCTGTACCATCCTACAAAAATACATTTATTTAACCCATGACTAATGTGTAAGAGATTATCGCTACATTTTTCATACATGATATCTTTTTTCAATCACATTGAAAATTGTAAAACAAAGAATTAAAAGCTTTCGTGACTGCATAAAATTACTCATTGGTTTTTTCGGTAAAGTCACGTATGTAGAAATACAATAAAATTATATCAAAACAAAACAATCACGACGTTTCGATCACAACGCAAGCGATCTTCATCAGGTGTCAAGAACAAATCATGGAGGTAAATACAACAAGAAGATGAGAGACGAGAATTCAACAAACCTAAGAAAAATTATGTGAAGCACAACCAGTCAGGCTAACAACACAGTTAGACACTTCCTGGCGGACCACGAATTTCAGAAGAGTGTTAAATTTCGTGTTCAACCTCTGGATTGCACATACCAGCATAGACAGAGTGAACAAATACGAGGTACAAAGTCAGCAGAAATACATATACAGGCCCACCAAGAGGCAAGGAGGGAGGAAAGACGGACAGGGAAGCAAGGAGAGAGAGAGAGAGGGCCGGAGGGATGAACAGAAGCCTTAAATAGGAAATAAAGTTGAGGGGAGGGGCCGGAGAGAGAGGGTGCGGCAGCTGAAATAAGCACATCCTGACTTTACCGAAAGAGCTAAGAATATAAATTTGACAACATAAAATTCAGAGCAACAATTGTCCATCTTACCTTCCAGAGTTTATGTTCCATTGCTCGCAGGTGAAATGAGGTGCCCAGGGTTGTCTTGATCCCCGACAGGCGTGCCGAAATATGCCTTGTTGTAGGCCTCACACATCTTAGCAGATGCTTCCACAGAGTACTTTCTCGCTCTTGTCTTGATAAATTGGCCTCAGACAGAGCAAAATGCGTCTGCCGGATGCTTGCAGCCTCTTGATGCCATCTCAGAAAAATGCGGCAGCTGGAGCTAAACTGAACTGGTGGACTTAATGTCCCTGTATTTATACGATTATTTATATTACTGGAAAGTTTTAGAACGTTCTAGAAGTTACTCCAAGTTTACTAAGCACTGAATCGATTTGGAATGTTCTGGAAAATAGGTAAATTTTCAAATATCGATGTCCTAGTCACAAAAGCAAAGTTTGTGGGGAATAATAGCCATTTTCTGTACTTTTGAGGCATAAGCAATTAGGAAATAACACTTACTACCCAGGAACAAAAAAACATTGTTACACAGTGTTATTAAACAACTTAAAAATGTTTGGCATGGACATAGATTCCCCCCTATACAGACTGTTGGGGCAAGTGCTGTTAGCGAGCACCTATGAAGGCCGGCACGGTACACGAGGGGGTGGGTGGCCAGCACCATGCCCAGCCGCCTTTGTTTCCCTAGTAGCAATTTTAACACATCGCACCAGGTACTCATTTGAGGCTGAGTCGACCTAGGGGAGGCCCAGGACCGGTTCGGATAATCATCACCGGTGTTGACCGTGAGCAGGAATCGAACCCGGGTCGCCAGGTCCGTAGCGCAGCGTAGCGCTAGCCGCCACACTACCGCTCATCACACACACACACACGCGCGCAAAGCGGTTGTAGCAGAACAACTGGGAAATTCTCCTGATTACAATTTCAACAGTTTAAGGGAAATGCCACTGAATGCACATACACAAGGGCGGGCACACACACACACTTACAAAACCTCGCTTCATGCTTTTGCATTTTCAATTTAAAACCTGTGTGGGCGCTGACATTGAGCTCTTGTAGTTTATAATTACTCTACCATGCAAGCAATGCACGCAAGGGGTTTTCCATCTTGGTCAAAGAAAATGTCCATGAGTTAACAGCTGTCAAAGAAAGACAATTTTTCAATCCGAGGCTTTTGCAAAAATCATTATCTCTGCACCCTACTGCATCCCAAGCGATGTTAGCAAAAAAAAGAACATCCCCCCCCCCCCAAAAGAACAGGCCATCATGTGCATGTGCCATCCAATTGCGCTGTCATTTCCACGATTGCCTTTCAGCAGCAAGGCCCGATTCGAGCAACGCACACAAGCACTCCGGCAAACAAAGTGCACTTCAAGCGGCAACGTTTCTCCTTCATTTTCCCTCTTGTTTCGCTTCGTTATATTTAATTCCTTTTCATGTACGGCTTGGCCGAGTGACGCACGCACGTCAGCACGTCTTTAAAACCCCGTCGTGTGCCGTCGTCCCATTTCCCCGCCGACGCCCCTTTGTTGCGAACATCTCCCCGTCACCCAACGCCAGGCCCCCTCCTCGCCCACGCTCCATACCTCCCCGAAACCTGCAATCCTCGTACCCAACCGTACGCAACGACTTCTCACCAAGAGAGCGAGTGGATTTTAATCACCGCCTACTTTGCCTGCGTCTCTATCCGTGCGAGCCGTCTCTGCGCGCGTGCGTGTGTGTGTGCGTGTGTGTGCATGCGTGCGTGTGTGTGTGCGTGTGTGTGCATGCGTGCGTGTGCGTGTGTGCATGTGTGCGTGTGTGTGTGTGTGTGCGCGTGCGTGTGTGTGTGCGCGTGTGCCCCGCTATTCTCTTCATCTTGGGTGTCTCTTGTCTGCACGCACGTCTGTTAAGTCTACGTTGCTGTGTCTGTGCGCATAAACGGACATTAGTTATCTGGTGAAATGCATTTGTCACGACTTCTAACTCCACATTGTTTCTACTCATGATTGATATACAATATATATCAATAATTGATATACAATATATATATCAATTATTACAAACACAGAAAGCCTTTGTAAAATACTGCCTAGGCTAGTTCTAAGTAAATCACCATAGCTCAGCACAGTTCTTCAGTCCAAGCAATTATTTCGCAATAAAAAAAATGTAGTAATTGCGAATAACCTATTTTGGAAATATAAAAACCAAGACAAAAAATACCAAGATCTTTACAGACTGCCAGAACAAGTGCTGCACTCTGATGTTGCAGGAGAAAACATTTATTAAAAAATCTATTTAATTAAGTAGAACGCGTTGTCTATATTTATTTAAAGTTGCCCATTTTGATGTGACGTCATTTCTCAACCCACCCCCCCCCTCGTCACACATCGTCACAAATGTCTGACCCCGCCCCCCCCCCCCAGGTGCGTGACGTCATGTATGGACGACCCCTTTCCACTGATGTTATCGACAGGTGAAAATGAACCGAGTCCATGAACCACATGTCCAACGCTGCACACTACCGGTATGTTTAACTTATGTACATACAAAGATCCCCCATGCAGCCTGTAACAGACTGTTGGGGCAAGTGCTCTTAGCCACCACCCATGGGTGGCCAGCATCACACTTTGTCCCCCAGTGCTAGATAAATACACACACACAACGCATTTCAGAATATATACAAGCTGGGAACAACATTTGTAGAAAAAGAGACCGACTCACTGGCCATCCATTATTGACCGATCTACACAAATGTATACGGTTGCATTACAGCACATTAAAGTGCTCCCACAACCACCCTCCTGAACTAAGCGACTCTCCTTTGACTCCAACAACTCTGCTCTTGCGTACAACAAAATCACAGCAATGTAACTGTCCCTGTAAGGTGTGAGACCACATAAGGCACGCTCTCGCTCAGACACACAGCTGCTTCAACACGGAATTAACTCCCAGAACCTAAACCATGCCACCACTGTCAACCGATTTCCAAATTGCTTCAATAACTCCCTTGCACAACATTTGCCATTGTTACCGCTCGGGTGCATTCTCTACGAACCGGCAATGTGCACCACTGATTTGTTTAGGTAATTATTTATCAATTTTGCCCGGTGTGAAGTTCATTGTATAAATGCATAGCAGACTGTTGAGGTTTTACAACGTTTGTGTACCAATCATTGGGTGTTCCCTATAGATACGTCAATCGACACCCTGGAAACCCTTGCAAATAAGACGTTCCATCTCAAAGGATGGGTTCCAGGTGGCATAATTTGTATTTACATTATCACAATTGCTTGTGTAACACGGTCTGCTGCTGCACTGCTGGCCAAAAGTGCCCTGGAGGCAACGTGGCGATGCCCTGGAGGCAACGTGGCGATGCCCTGGAGGCAACGTGGCGATGCCCTGGAGGCAACGTGGCGATGCCCTGGAGGCAACGTGGCGATGCCCTGGAGGCAACGTGGCGATGCCCTGCGTTGTGTCCACCCCTCTTCTGGCAAACGGTCTGGCGGCGCCGTGTCCCAGAGACGATCTGGGGCTCAACTGGCTGGTGGAGTTTATTTATAAACTCAGAGAATAGTGAGCCTCCATACCATGCTTCCGCTGAAGTCTGGGCAACACTGCAGGTGGTGGGCATGTCCCTGGCAAAAAAAAATGCTCAGTGAGGTGGAGCTACAGCACAGGGGGTGGGTCTACAGGACAGGGGGTGTGTCTACAGGACAGGGGGTGTGTCTACAGGACAGGGGGTGTGGCTACAGGACAGGGGGTGTGTCTACAGGACAGGGAGTGTGTCTACAGGGGGGGGGTGTGTCTACAGGACAGGGGGTGTGTCTACAGGACAGGGGGTGTGTCTACAGGACAGGGGGTGTGTCTACAGGACAGGGAGTGTGTCTACAGGGGGGGGGTGTGTCTACAGGACAGGGGGTGTGTCTACAGGACAGGGGGTGTGTCTACAGGACAGGGGGTGTGTCTACAGGACAGGGGGTGTGTCTACAGGACAGGGGGTGTGTCTACAGGACAGGGGGTGTGTCTACAGGACAGGGGGTGGAGCTACAGGACTGAGGGTGGGGCTACAGGATAGGGGGTGGGACTACATGACTAGGGGTGGAGCTAGAGGACAGGGGGGGGGGGGCTACTGGATATCTGTGAAAAAGAGCTTTATAACTCATTGGATTCGTCCAGGAAAAAAGATTCTGATTCTGACATGACAGGGGCCAGGCAATCAGTGGAGACTGATCCTGCGGTTACATTCTAAACTCTGGGTGCAAAGGTACTGCAATATTCGTGACAATCCATTCACGTAATCCTACACACTCGTTCCACGCGCAGGTACTTACACGTTTAATAAAAGCATATGGGGTTCCTATATAAGAAAAACAAGACGGCCTTTTCTAGATTTGAAGCTTTCGTGACTGCAAGGATCCATACTCTTTGGTTCTATTCGGTAAAGTCACGTAGGTAAAAAATAAAACAACAAAAATCACGACGTTTCGGCCACAACACAAGCGGCCTTCATCAGGTGAAGGGACCAGCCTATCTCGAAGACTGCGCTGGAATGAAACAGAGCCAAGCTCAGACTACGACCTTTAAGCTGTGTGAGAGGGATTAAGGTGCCTCGACAAAGGAATTAGCATAACTCTTCTCACACAGCTTAAAGGTCGTAGTCTGAGCTTGGCTCTGTTTCACTCCAGCGCAGTCTTCGCGACAGGCTGGTCCCTTCACCTGATGAAGGCCGCTTGTGTCGTGGCCGAAACGTCGTGATTTTGTTGCTTTATTTTTTACCTACGCGACTTTACCGAATAGAACCAAAGAGTAAAGATGGCCTTTGTTAGTGAGTAGGGAAAAGGTGGCGTGGGCAAGGCGTGCCGGAGGTGGCAGTGCCAACCCCAACGGTGTACGCGTCCGGGCTGCGTGGCTTTGTTGAGACCCCCCGCCGCCCGAGTAATCAGAGCAAGCCATTCCAGCCTTGGGGCCACGACCGCCAGAGCAGCCTTCTCATCACGACCACTTGACCGGTCTCCACCAACTGCGGTGTCAAAGCCAGAGACAAAGAGCGCTACCCCCGACCCCACCCACACATCCGTAATGCGTCTCTCAGCGGTGCGTGTTGGGGAAGCCACGCTCAGCGGAGGTGCAACGACTCCCTTGAGATCATCTCATCGTGCCGGTGATCTCGCGGGCCGCTGGGGGCGTGATACGCAGCCCAGGAATAGGGCAATTGCGGCGGTGGGATCAACGCCTTCTATTCCCATTTGATCTTGCGGGTTTCCTTTATTTTCCATTCTCCTCCCTCTCAGCCGCTGCCGAGCGATGCCTCCCCCCCCCGCCCCCAGATGTCGCGACATGTCGCGGGCGCCGGCCTTTAGTCCACTTTGACAGAGGACGAACGCCGTGGGAGCGGGGGAGGGCTGCGGGGGATGCGTGCTCACCTATGAGGGCCCAACAGCCATCGGGCACGAAAGCAAACCTTTGTCACCGGAGACGTACCAGCCAAAGTGTGCTCTCGCTCAGAGCCGGGACGTCAAGCACGTGAACCTCATGGCGGTACTCCGGCTCTCGCGCAGTGTCCGTGACGCAGTCGTGTTCAGTCTGTTGGTGGTCGGCGATGCGGCAATCGACTCGTCTCGACGAGCCGTACATGATGCACCACCACGGTGCGTGCGAGCGTTCAGGGTGTCAGCGCAATCGTCGTCCTCGTTGCGTATCGACATCGCGGAGTGGCACTGATTTCAGATTGATTGGTACCCCGGTCGCGGAGTGAAGTTCACCGCTGAATAAATAAAATATTAAATTGTCTCGCCCATTATGCATTATTTGGCACCCCAGTGAACCGCCATGAGGATCACATGTTACCGTTCACATGTTACCGTTCACATGTTACCGTTCACGGGAAGACGCGTTTCTGGAACGGACCACCGCGTAACAAAGTTGATCGTTGAAAAAGATCAACGCTGTGGTCTTCAGAACAAACTGAAGCTTACGACAAACAAAGACCTGTCCTGCACAAAAAAAATACAGAGACGCCCTGTTACTCTGCATGAAAATATTCGGCTTAGCAAGCGAGTCTGCCTTGCACAGTCAAGATCCACTGAGGCTAAGCGTGAAATAACTTGATTAAAGGTACCTGGTGCCTGGAACACAAAGTCAAATTAAAGAAAGCACTTGACCGATGATGTGTTAATCAGTCATTTAAAACAACCAGCTGTCTCTACTCTCACAGCGGGGGGGTGGGGGGGGGCTAGAGGGACCGACCCGGCATATGGCGACCTGCGTGAGGGTGTGATGAGACCCCGGGCTGAGAGAGGTTGGGGTGAAATGGAAAGGAGAACGCGGTGGAGGAGAGAGGGGGGGGGGAGGGTAGCAGCGGTGAATGGGTGCAAGCGACTGGGAAAATAATTTCACCTTGCTCCCGGACTAATTAGCACGCACAGACAAATATATCCTCCGTGACATTGGTAAGTGCCGGAGCGCGTGCTGATGGGAAGGGGCTGTTTTTTTGTTCTTGGGTTCAGCTCGTTGAATATTATAATCGCACACACTGTGCGGACAGAAAGTCAATTGCTACAGATGGACAGCCTCCGTGGATGGCAGGCACACGGCCACCACAAGCTCTTCCCCCCTCCAACCTCCGCTCCTCGTCCAGTGCCGGCACTCTGCCAAATTAATTTTCTGTTCACTGCCTGTCTAGAAAATTGCGCATTCGCGACAGAATAAAAACGTTGCCGGTCCTCGGCACTACCACGGTTTGTGCCCTGCGGTGCAGACCGTGTCGGCGGATGCCCTCGACGCGATTGATCGCCATCCTCTTTGTTCGGAAACAATGGCACCTGCCTGTGGTTCCATTATTAGGACTGTGTTTAAATCCGGCTCACTGTGCCAAACATAAACTTCCACACCACGCGCGCACACTACAGACAAACGATAAAGGCTCTACGTGCGTGAATGCCAATCGCTGAAACGTACAGTTGCATGTTCAAAAAGTGAACATCAAATTGGGCACAGCCTGCCGGAGACTATCAAAAGGAAACTTTATTTTTAAAGCTCCGAGCATCAATACACTTTGCTTGAAAGACCTCAGAAAAATAGGGGGCATAAAATAAGCCAAACAACAAATGTGCTCATATTGCTTTCCAAGGTCTCCCTTATTAAAGACAGGTGGCTCTCAGATGGTCGAGCAATGAATTTACCATCCACTGATTTGTTTGGCCCAGCCGTGTCGTGCAGAATGCTATTCGACAGCATCGCGCGCGTGAAATAAAATATTTCTTCCCGGTCAAGCGTTGCTAAAAAAAAAAAACCGGACACGTACACAGCGTAGGCTAGAAACGCTGCTTAGCAACCGTCTGCCGAATGTCCCGGCCGGCTTATCACGCACGGCGCGGCGCATTAGCCGTGGGGGCGCGCCGCGTTCCAACGCGACCGACCGCGCTCCGCTCACTCGTCCGCCAAGCGCCGCGCGAACTTGAGCGGGCAGCCGTGTCACCCCCTTCGCTCCGCCGACGACCTCGTCGCCCACGCACCCCGACCCCGCCGGTTGCGTAAGGCTTTGAGCGGTGGGCGAGACCCTCGCTCGCTCGCTCGCGCGCGCGGAGGAACTGTGGCACAGAGACGCGGGCCTATCCGAGCGCGACAATGCAGTCCCGTAATTCGGCTGTTAGTAATGCCTTGCAATGTGCTTTCTGGCACATTCAGATTTGGTGATGATGGAGGAAATAAACAACATTCTGCTAAGTGCGTGTCCTCGTTTATAAACCATCGCGTATTCTGTTTGCGGTGGTTTTATAAGAAAATAAATGTAATTTAAAATCGGCGGCGGTGTAAAGCGTGAACGTCGCGTGCGTGCGTGCTCGAGGCGCTTTGCCTACCACGCGTCACTTCCTCCAGAGAGGCGTCGTTTGTCGAGCGTGCAACGGCGTGACCACGGGAGCCGCCGCGAGAGAGCCGAGCGGAAAGCCAGACGCCTCGCGTCGCCCGCAAGCCAGGGCAGAAACGGGGGGGGGGGGGCGGCATTCAAGTAAATAGAAAGAGAGGCGGCACCAGCGGCGGGCGGCCAGCCGGTCTCGAGCGCGCCCGGCTTAGCCGCCGGGTCACGCGGCGGGCCAGCCTTGCTCTGTCGTCATGGCCGCGGGCTTTGATGCGACCCGAGGGAGAAGGGGGCTTCGAATGAAGTCGGCGCCACAGCAGTGCGCCTCGAGGTATCGAGTGCCGAGCGAGCTGCAGCAAGGGCTTCTCCTCGGAGGAAACGGCTCGGGGCCTTTGAAAGGAAGACGCACCTCCGATTCCCACGCAGCCATTGACTTGCTTGATTTGTAATCTTGAAGGGCCGTTTATAACCGCACGTGCGTGTTTCGTGTCAAAAGGCTGGAGATTTTTGTTACGCGTAGCACAGAGACGCGGGAAGGCAGGGACGAGCGCGTGGGAAGACGGCCGGAACCGGCGCCATCAAACTATTAGCCCAAAGCTCTGGCCGTACTACGTTGGGACGATTGGTCAACTCCACGAACGAGCGTTTATACATGCGGGAGGAAACCAGCGCGTGCGGAGGTGGTGGAAATACTCCACTCTTGTACGGCGGGAAATGATTCCACTTGCTGTGCTGCCAGGAGAGAGCGAATTCAGTGCCGGGGGGGGGGGGGGGAGGGTAGGGGTGGGGAGCTTCACGAATCTGTGCGAACCACCAACCCTCGCCCTCACAGGGCACGACTTGGTGGCACGCGCCACGCTCACAAAGTGGGCCGTGAGCCGGCACGTCCGACACGAAGATTCCTTCGCGAGACAGAAGGACTGATCGGTTGCTCCAACGTAGCCTTCGGGTAACATCGCTTGCGTTTACATTAAACGACGTAGGGATGTGACACTTATGTCACTGGAATAACTGTAAAAAGTACATGTTTTAAAGATCTTTTTCAATGCTAAAATACTCCTCCTTCTGACATCGCCTCTGCACACAGTACAAGTTCATTTTGAACCATCCCATGGGCCACACGGCCTCCCGGGAGATACGAAAGAGAAGGCATATAATGCCGCTTATGCATTTCGTGACTTATGTTCGCCACACAATGACACTAATGATTAATTTGGGTTTATATTTTAATACAATTAAAAGCTTCACACTCACAGCAGACAGTCCACGGACACAGGCAGGAGAGGTTGGCGTCCGCAAGTTAACCCATTACAGTCAACTCGCCGTAATGACGTCGTGCGATTTTGTTGCATTTCCACGTCTCGTTATTTGTCCGTGTTTTGCCGTAGGCTAACAACAGGATACATACGCAGCTCACGGCACCTCCACATGCACACTGCACCAGCAGTGCTGGTTTCCGCGTGCCCACCCTGCACTGGTTTTCGCCCTCTGGGACTCATCGGAAGATTTCGGCACAGCTCTTAATGCTCCCACACAGAACAAAGCGCTTTCTCCTCTTGCTCCAATTTATAATGAGCTGTTTTTAATCACGACTTATTTGATGTACTTGGAATAGGACTACTAACAGGCCTGTGTTGTCTGAGTGGCACCTCTACGTAGCTACAACAGCCATCTGGAACTCTCTCCCACTGCAAAAACGCAGCGGCATCCAGGCATCATCCACTTTCAAGCAGCAGCTCAAGGCTCGCCTGTCCAGCCTCTCACCAGTCCAGCCCCTCACCCGTCCAGCCCCTCACCCACCCAGCCCCTCACCCACCCAGCCCCTCACCCACCCAGCCCCTCACCCACCCAGCCCCTCACCCGTCCAGCCCCTCACCCACCCAGCCCCTCACCCGTCCAGCCCCTCACCCATCCAGCCCCTCACCCATCCAGCCCCTCACCCACCCAGCAACTCACCCACCCAGCCCCTCACCCACCCAGCCCCTCACCCACCCAGCCCCTCACCCATCCAGCCCCTCACCCACCCAGCCCCT